>NW_024387436.1:0-67271 GCF_900408965.1 Simochromis diagramma | reverse complement strand
TTAGAAGTGTGAAACAGCTCCTATCTGTGGAGGTTATCTCTGCCCTCCTAAGACTCCATCAGAGTTGGCAGCTGAACTGCCAGAATGTTTCCTGCTCCATGGTTCTTTATGTGGTGATCACATGATCTGAAGCTGCTGATTTAAGATCCATGTTGATGATCTTACTGACTCATTGAGTTCCTCAGTACAGTAAATTCATTGTTTCAAACAGCGTGTTTGTTGGCCGCATATAACGTGTGGCTTCAGTATGAACTCCAGGCTTTGAGCTGATGTGTTTCTATCTGAGCGTGATGGAGTCTGTTTGAGATCATTTTTCCAAGTGATCAGGCAAAAGCAGCTGTGTCAGGACGAGGCGGACGCGCTTTTCAGGAGGAAAGGAGAAACATGTTCATGCAGTGTTTCTACCACCACGGTGTTCCTCCTCCCTACACACACAAACACGCTGAATGATCTGAAACGTCCTTTGTAACATCCACTTTAGATCAACTGCACCTTTAAGATCAGGACTAAACGTGGTGCTCGCTCGCTGCCCTGGATCCACAAAGACATTCACAGTCTGAAAAGACAATGCGGGGAGGGCAGAAAGGAGACGGAAGAAGGTGAATCTTCAGCTGCGTCATCAAGAGATGAAAGCATGAACGACTGCTTCAATGAACAGGTGAAGGAGGCGAGGCTATTTCTCGCCTTTAAGTTCATTCTAATAAGCACACCCAGAGCTCTTTGGAGCTCAGTGGAGCGTCTTTGAAATCCTGCAAGTTTTCATCAGGTTACCGGCATCGAGTGAGGAACGTTCTACTTTCTACCTTTCTGAAGCATCAAATGAATGAGAGGAAATCCAAAACAGCAGCTCCTGGTCTTTTCTGATGTCCCGACCCCAGCCACCATATCTGATCTTCTTTGTGCCAGTCTCGTGGAGGAGCTTGAAGGACTGTGGCACAATTGAAACGCTCATCAAACTGTGTAGATATGATTCCCCAAAGTTCCTGAGTGAAGTTTGGGATGTCCCTGCCCTCGGCCTTCCCAATAAATGAACACTCGTCTGTCCTCTGGCTGTGTCCCAAAATACTTAAAAGACACCTGTGTGCAAGCACTCATCAAAGATCCAGCTCCATCCTTCTGAATACAACAATCACAGAGCCAGCTCAAAGTTTCCTTTTAGAGCAAACTTTTGGAGAACACTGTCTGTCTGAAGCTTCTGAAGCGTCACGTCCATGCTAGAACTCCACTTTGACTCTGACTGTGGATCCTGCGAAGCTTCTCCAAATAGTGGAGAAATGAAGACAAGATCAGCAGAGCCACGTCAACAATGTCTGCAGGTGCTAAACAGGTCATCTTTGAGACGCTGAATGTTACCCAGTTTGCTGCTGTGAAACGAAGTGATGACGATATGTAACAGCACTGAGCTGACTGCTTGACAGGGCTGGAGATGAAACTGGATTCTGATTCAGGGACAGTTTTGGACTTCAGTCGTCATCAAAACACTTTTGTTTCATTCATGTTGCGCTGAAGCTTTCCTTTCTTCTCATGGACGTGTTATGAACCAGTCACAGCCCTTCCTTTACAGCGCCTGCTTCACCCCTCCCGAAAAGCCAAATTCATATCAGTTTTAGTTCAGCGGGAGCCGAGATGACAAGAGAGCCTTTGGTCCATGAGATCTATGCTAGGAGACATCAAGTAAACATGAGCTTGTGTAAGCCGTCCTGTAGAAACGCTTCCATACAGCTGCTTCTGTCCGATCTCGAGTATCATCTCAGCTTAAGCTGGGACTGCCACCCAGGTGTTGGTTGGTTGTTGGCACAGAGCGTGCTGGCAGTGACTCACAGCTGCTTTCATCAGTTTAGATTCAATGGTGCTTTAAGCGTGTTTCATGTATGAAAGCCAAAAAGACAGAAGAGTGGTCAGAGGTGTCATAATGATAGTTCATGGTCAGATTTACTAACAGTTACAGAAGGCTGCTCTGAATTTACTAAAGAGCGGCAGGTCAGTCTGGGACTGAAACACGAGGAGCAAACTGGTGCCATGCTGCAGTCACAACTGAGCTGATGGCGTGATCTACCAGCAACGTGCTGCTTTCTAAACAAACATGCAGCCAATCATGACTCGTCAGAGGCAGCCAATCAGAGGAAAGCACAGATGAGGGAGTGTGAGGCAGAGAGTGATGGAGCAACCAGAATAATCCCACAGCTAAGCTCAGGTTTTCACTGATGAGTTTTCTCTGTGGAAAGATGAATGAGAGGAGGCTGAAGGAGGATCAATATGTTTGTGATATCAGGGAGAACTCTGCTGATAAAGCTGCTGGGACTGTGTGAGGTTCCGGAGGACTGAGAACTCAGGTGGAGCTCAGGATGTACAGAGGAGAGCTGCTGATTACAAACGGAACTGTGAGGATCAGCTGACTGTACATGAACATGATTCAGTCATCAATCTGATCACTTACACACGCGGATAAGCTCTCCCCCTCTCGTGCAAATACATCAACACTGCTAGAAGCAACAAGCACATCAGGATCAATCAACATTCTGATTGCTTTTTGTGTTACATTGAGAACACTGCAGTAAGTGTGCGTCACACACTGATTTATTTCAACACATTTACTTTGAAAGTGAAACAACACATATGAAAAATCCAGCACAGAAACTGCCACAGCTTCGTCTCCACTTTGAGCTCTGCAGGAAACCTGACAGGCAGCTTTTTAGCTCCAAAGGCAGTTTAGGACTCTGGTGCAGAGTGTTTGGGATCTGCCCGTGGACACAGTTTATTCTCTGCAGGTGACCTTGTTACGGGTGCATTTGGAGGAGACTCAAAGCTTGTGGAAGGGAGTTTACTGCAGACTGCAGCATGTGTAATAGGCAAGCAGAGTGAGCCTGATGTGGCTGATAGCTGCTTCTACGAGTCTTCATGTATGTGGGAATGAGAGGGGAGATGTTACAGGACAGTGGCTGATGGACGTCCAAAGCTGTGAGCGCAGCGCTGAAAATTTGGCCTGTAGCTCTCACTCAGGTCCTCACCCTGAGTGTTTAGAGCCCAGCCCCACATATTCCTGCTCCTTCAGGAATTCTGGGATTTGGAGGAAACACAGCTAAACTGACCGAAGCAAGGGGGAGGAAGGGAAGGAACCCATACAAGCTGCATCCACAATGGGTGCACTGGGAGCCAGGGGGATGTGCAGAGGGTCACAATGTTTAGTCCCATTGTAGAAATGTGTCCATAATGAAGACAAAGCAGTCACAAACAGCTCTGCAACAGCACAAATCACTTTGATGGAGTTTACAAGCAGCACCTCCAAACTACACCACTATAACAAATGCCAGTCAGTATCATTTTCACTCTAAGTACACTGAACAAACCTCCCAATGATAACTATGATTTTCAAAAGTAAACAAAAACCCTCAAATGCACAGTTCCACATTATTATATAACAGAGTTTCAAAGCATTTCATTGGTTGTAAAGAACTCAACAGGTCATTTGTTGAATTTGCAGCAGTAGCAGGTCATATTTACTGAAACCAAAAGCTATTTCAATTAAAAATGAATGAACATGAAAGATAATGAAATATCGAATGTTTTCATACAGTATCCAAGGCATTGCATTCTTTTGCACTTTTCTGCAGCAAAGATCCTTTTTCTTTCCCATATTGCTTGAACCTGTGGTGTGCTTAATAATGTGGAACATCCTTCTTAAATAGTTTTCCTTTAACTGGGCTCACCTGACAAACTAATTATGACAGGTGTCTGAGATTGATATCAGTGATCCAGAGAGCTCTGAGACACAGCACCATCCATGACTTTAACTGAAAGCAAAAAAAAAAAATCATATTTATGACACTAAAATCCTATTTTTATAATAATCTGGAACACGGTGCCCACGGTGTCTTCCTCCAGCAAAACTCAACAATAAGTAGTTTTTATTCCAGCAGTGCGATGTTCAGAGTTCAGCTGTGTGTTAAATATAAATGTATTTAAATATATCAGCAGGTTCTGACATGAAATAAAAAATAGAACTGACATTTACATGATCTGTGCCACTTTGTTTATTATGTTGATTTGTGTTTGTTGTCCTCTCAGTCTGTCAGGTGGAGGTGGAGGAGGGGGCGGAGTCTGTCCAGCTGCCCTGTAAAACAACAGAAAACCTGCCTCAAGATGGCAGAGTGGAGTGGGAGCGCATTGAACCTGAACCATTAATAATGGTCCACCAGTATGAGAACGGCTCTGACCAGCCTCGCAGACAGAACCAGGTTTACAGAGGCCGAACGAAGATGAATGAAGACCTGCTGAAAACTGGAGACCTCAGTCTGACCCTGAAACACCCCACAGAGAGAGACAGTGGGAGATACAGATGTGACGTTGTGAGGAATGAATGGATCATCAGAAGGAAAACAGTGCAGCTCACAGTCAGAGGTTTGTGTGCCTGTATGTTTATTCGAGTGTGTGTCTTACTGTACCGGTTTTTCGTATCTTTGTGGGGACAAAAATTTGAAATTTACTATAGTTATGGGGACCAACAGCCCTCATGGGGACCTGGATTTTGGTCCCCACGAGTCTGAAGGCATTTTTTAGACTCAAAATGTGGTTTTAGTGTCAGGGTTACAATTGAGTTATAGTTAGATTTAGAGTAAGGGTCAGGGTCAGGCATTCATTTTGGATGGTTAGGATAAGTAGCTAGGGAAAGCATTATGTCAATTAGATGTCCCCACGAAGATAGCAACACCCAACGTGTGTGTGTGTGTGTGTGTGTGTGTGTGTGTGTGTGTGTGTGTGTGTGTGTGTGTGTGTCTCTGACTGTCTTGTGTCTCCTCTGCAGGGGAGAGTTCAGGTCCAGGATCAAACAGGGGACATCAGGAACAGAAGCAGCTCCATTGATCCGACTCCTCTGATGGCTGATCAATCAGTTTGATCTGTGTGTTCTTTGATTATTGATCAGTGATGTCAGAGTGGAGTCAGTGTGATGTTGTTGTTGTGTGTTTGAGACTTTTAGTGTCCATGAAGGTCTCTGCTGCCGTAGATCCTCTGAACTGTGACAGAGGTCTCACTCTGGAGGAAACTCTCAGCACTTTCCAGCAGCTCCTCCATCATGGAGGACGTTCCCTCACTGTAACAGGTGGAGGAGAGAGGAGAGGAAGCACAGGTGGATCCTCTGAGGAAGAGGAGCGTTCCTGCAAACCACATGATCACATGACCAGAGGACAAGCATGTGCAGAAACACATTAAAGTCAGCCTGTAAACACGTTTGTGTAAATTCTAGTCGTGTTTTTCTGTCACATTCAAATAAAAGCAGAGAAAGCAGAACAAATGCTGAAGCTGTCTGTGTGAAATAAAGGAGTTACAGTACTCACACACACACACACACACACACATCTGTCTCCAGCAGCTGTCTGAGCTGCAGTCTGTATTGTGTGTGTAATATCTTCATGTTTCTAATATTACAGTTTTATCTTCAGGTGTAAAATCAGCTGCTCTGCTGTCTTCTCCCTCTGATCCTGTGTGATTGATTCGATCCTGCAAACGCCACAAATTTCATTCCAGCTTTGATTTGAAAGCCAGCGAGTAAAAGGATCAGCGATAGTTTTCAGAGCGATGCCAAAGCTTGGGTTGCTCTCCTACAGCAGCTTTTCTTTCTTTTCTCTCCCTGTGAAATACAGCAGCTGGACCTTTAGCTGCAACACACTGTGAGACAAACTGCACACAAACAGTTTGTGTGTTTGCTGATGTTTGTTGAGCTGATAGAAACGCTGCATTTGAAATTAGCTGACACTTTCAAAAACGTTCCTCCCTTTATGCTCGCTGCTCTTCAGCAGGGCTAGCTAGATGCTAAAGTAGCGCTAACACAACTTACCTGCAGTCGTTCAGCTGTCGTCCCAAAAACATATCAAATAAAAAGAAGAAAAAAAAGAAGCTTTTCTGTCAGGGAGGCGGTGTCCTTCTCACCTTCAGACATGAGATTAGAAAGAGAGAGAGTTCAGATCACAGTGCAGATATGAATGAATGAATCCGTGCTCGTCCTCACGGCTCCTGCATGCTTTTAAAAAAGTGTGTGTTCAGCTCTGATCTCCAATCTGTTCTTTTCTCTCTTTGTTTCCTGGGTTCATGATCATCATCACACCGTCTGAGGCTCCTAAATATCCACGTTTGCTTGTTTCACTTTCACACTCTGGGAGTCAAAGATGTTTCAGCTCCAAACTCACTGAGAGCTCCTCGTGCCCACCACGTGACCACAAACATCTTTGTGCTCACGTGCTGCTCGTGTCTGAGACGCTTTAGTTTGAAGGAGACAAACTGCAGACGCAGCATTTCCTGTTCCTGAGTGTAAACCTGAGCATTTGAAATGAGCTCCACAGGGAAGCTGTAGGTGACAGAGATGCTCACAGACTCACTGACGTTACGGTCTGTCAGCATCACGCAGTATCACAGACACACGGGAAGATTTAGTGCAAGTGCTGAGAGACACACAGCAGACATGTTGACTGGAAACATGTCAGACTGAAATAAAGCAGAAGCACATGTTAGCACATGCTAATATGATGTGGATGTGTTTAGTGTGGGAGCAGGACTCACCTGAGACACACCTGTGTGGATGCTGCTGCTTCCTGCTCTGCTCTTTCTGCTGATTCAGCTTCTTCATCACGTCTGAGGCTCTGTCACAGTTTGTTTGTTAACATCATCATGGACACAACACAAGCACATCTATGTGACATTTCCTATGATTGTGATTGATGTGGATGTAGAACATGTCACTATCTCATTGTTTAATAAAGTAAATGTTCCATTAGAAACACAGACAGTAGAATTATAAACAGAGTTTGAAACACGAGACATTTGATGGAAGTTTGACCTTATTTGACCTTGAAGAGCTCAGAGGTCCAAAATGGCTCTAAAGAGCATTATTATCACTTTGACCTTCAGATCCATCTGTTGACCTTGAAGTGAGGTCAGAGGTCAGATGTGAGCTGATATCTTCATGTGCTCCTTTCTACATGTTGATGATCCACAGCACACTTGTTCCAATCCTGGTTTCTAAGTTTGAGGCTTTTCTCAGTTTCCATCAATAAATCATGAAGTCGACCTTGAAGACTTGGGTGGATGTGAGCCAGATGTGAACAGATGGTTACCATGAGCCCGCTCTACACCCCTACAAAGTTTGATCAGAGTTCATTCACAACTATTCGAGCTCTCGTGTTCACACACAGGACGACACGCACACACACGCTACCACAAACATAACCTCTGTTTTCAAGGTGAGCTAAAGCTCCAGGTGTCACATCAAACACTCACAGGGAAAACACCAATCACAGCACGCACACATATACCGAACATTACAGAGAGAGTTATTAGAGACCAGCTTTTATCAGATTTATTCTTCCTCAAAGTTCCAACAGAGCCAAACAACCCAGAGGGAAATGTCCGGGTCCTCCCAGCAGCCAGTGAGCTTCTGTAGAGAGGACACGTGAATAAAGCCGCAGTGATCCACCACACACAAACAGCTCTTTGCTGCCTTTGACTCCTTACTTGATGCAACAGCTGATGCTGTCAAACAAAAACAAGCTTCATGTTGACGATCAAACTGATCTTTATTGTCTTTCTTGCAGAAAGTTTCATTATTTCATGGGCAGCTGAAAGAAGTAAGAAGTGCAGAATATGACAGGAAATAAGTGGAAGAACAAAATCTTCATTTCCTCCAAGTCTTCTGGGCCTGGATGTGATGGAAACACTCACTGAGTCCACTGCTGTGCTCATCACTGAAGCTCATAATGCAGCAGGTTGCACATTTGCAGGACTGAAACATGTTGGAAACCTTGGAGGATTTCCTGCTTCTTCTCCAGGTCATTGAAGCAAACTGCTGGGCCTGAGCGGGCAGTTTCCCATCGAGTGTCCAAAAACTCTTTAACATGGTGGAGATTTCATAGCCACGCTGTAACCACGCTGTAAGAACACGAGGATGATCCACCGTCACCGTTCTCATAGGGGGGTCGTCTGATTGGTGGAGTTTCTCTGTTGTTGTCGAGTCTTTACTTTACAGCAGAAACTCCTGCAGGTGACTGTTGTTGTCATTTGCTGCTGTAGAAATAAAACTGAAGGAGTTTTGCAGGTAGAAGATATTTGATTTACAGCTTCTCACACACGAGACCAGGCCTGCAGCTAGCCATTATTTTAGTGTGTAAACAGGCTCCGCCTCCACGTTAAACTGTGACATCATCATCACTGCTGCTGTTATCAGTGTTTGTGTTTAACACTGGAGGCTGTGTGGGCTCAATGTGCTCAGACTTTGATTCACACGCTGCTCATGAACACGTTTCTATTGGAGGTCTGTGAAACATGGAAGCAAAGAATTTTATGATCGAATTATTGGAATCACTCGATGAATCGTTGCAGCTCTACACGAGACACTTTCTTTAAAAACCATCAGACTGCTTTCATACATGTTAACGCTTAACCCTTGTATGGTGTTCGGGTCTGTGAGACCCGTGTTCAGTTTTTTTCAAAAGAAAAATTAAACAATTAATTATTTTTTCACGTGTAAATGTGTTGTGTCTTTCCACTCACTCCACTTGATTATAACTGATTTATTTATAACATTTTATATAAAAGAAAAACGAGAAGCACATTAATTCATAAATGTGATCTAACAAAGGTAAAGGGAAAAAATTAACCATGTTTGCTGTTCATATGTCTTGTAATTGGGATGAAGTAAACATCTGTTGAGTAATTTAACATAAAATTGTTTGATAGTGTTAATTTGGAAAGCCAAAGCTCTAGCGGGTCCACCAGACCCATGAACACTGGCTGAGTAACAAAAATACGAACACCACACAAGGGTTAAACACAGAAAGCTTCTCTTCTGTTTTCTCTGATTTTCACTTTGTTCCCCTGGAGATGTTTGTGCTCTTTGGACGTCTGCATGAAACCTGATAAACTGTTGGTGTGTTTTGTTTAGAACTGTGTCAGGTTTGAATTTGGTTCCACTCACTCCTGTATCATAACAGTTTTATTTAGAAGAGGTCAGAGTAACATGTTAACATGTTCATATATTTACTGTTAATTCCACTTCTCCTAAGCTGTTCCCACAAAACAACACATTTATAATAAAGACAAACATTAATAAACAAGTTTTTGAAAAAGCCAAAAAGTTTCTAACATTTAAGAATAAATCATGAATTAACTGTGATGAACACTTTCTTTAGAAAGCTGAGTTCAGTTTCACTAAACACACCTGATTACTGACAGAGCTGCTGAATCAAGAAATCACTTCAATAGTCGCCTTCTGGCCACCTGTGCCTCAATTTTATTCCACAACCTAGACATCCACATTACTCATGCTCCCATAACACATACATATAGGGCTGTGGGGGTGGGCACCCTACACGGCGTCCAGAAGATGGTCTGTGTATTCAGCCTCACCTCTGGTGCCGGTGCCCACCTCTCAATTTTAAATGCCCGTAGACATTGAGGGTTCTCGGCAGGGGCCGTGCCAACACCTGTCGCTCTCTGGCTGGAAGCACCCGTCCGTGTTTTAAATGCACTTTAGAACAGCACGCAGCAAGAACACATATGAGCGGGCGGAGAGAGCTATGGGGTCTTCTGTTAGCCATCGGGGCGGGGGCTGGGAGGAGGAGTTGGCCGTCTGGTCGGGGTCTGGGATGCGGGGCCTCCCTGCTACTAAGGGGCCTGGGGCGGTCTGCTTGTCTCCACCCCAGGGAAAAGGACAAGACAATAATTCTAATTGCTAAAGAAGCAAACGTGACGGGCAAAATAAATAAATGAAATAAAATAAATAAATAATTAAATAAATAGAAGCTGACTGACAAAGCAACACATCATGCTGCTGTCACAGTCCTGGGTCTGTGGGCCAGTCTGTGTAATTCTGGTTTAACTTATATTCTTTGATTTGTTGTTTTTCATGGTTTTGGTTCCCTTTGTTTTCTGCTTGTGTTATATTTATATTTCCTAGTCTGTAGGTTTCTGTCTCTGTGCCCTTCCTGTGCTCATGTTTCTCGTTTTAGTTACTCTTGTCTCTGTGCTCCATGTTCCCTCTCTGTCTCCCCTCAGTCTGTCATGTCTCCATGTCACAGTGTCAAATCCGCACCCTTGTGAATGTCTCGTATTTCCTGTTTTATTTTGACAGTTCCTAGTCCTGTGTTCAGTGTTTTCAGTTTTGCTTTACATGACAGCCATGATCTAAAGAAACTTGAGAAACAAAGTCACTGACATCTGTCAGTTTGGAAAGGGTTACAAAGTCATATCTAAGGCTTTGGCACCAGTAAACCACAGTGGGAACCATTATGCATAAATGGAGAAGTGGTGAAGCTTCCAAGGAGTGACCAGCTGACCAAATTACTCCACAAGTGCAGCGATGACTCATTCCAGGAGGTCACAAAAGGACCCAGAACAACATTAAAGAACAGCAGGTTTCACATTGTTTCAAGCTAAGGTCAGAGTTCATGATTCAACAATAAGACAGAGACTAAACAACCATGGAGAGTTCAAGGAGAAAACTGATCAAAAGAACAAAAAGGCTCGTCTCACATTTGCCAAAACATCTTGACTGACGAGACTAAAGCTGAACTTTGTGGAAGGTGTGTGTCCCATTACATCTGGTGTAAAAGTAACAGCATCTCAGAAAAGGAACATCATAGCAGCAGTAACACTTTGGTGGTGGCAGAGTGATGGTCTGGGGCTGTTTTGGTGCCTCAGGACCTCAAAGACTTGCTGTGGTAAACAGAACCATGAATTCTGCCGTCTACCAAAACATCCTGAAGGAGAACGTCCGGCCATCAGTTCATGACATCAAGCTGAAGACCACTTGGGTTCTGCAGCAGCACAATGATCCAAACACAGCAGCAAGTCCACCTCAACAAAAACAAAATGAAGACTTTGGAGTGGCCGAGTCAAAGTCCTGACCTGAATGCAACTGAAATGCTGTGGGGTGACCTTAAAAAGGTGGTTTATCCCTGAAAAGCCTCCAATTCTGCAAAACGAGTGGCAAATTCCTCCTCTGTGAAAGACTCAGTTATCACAAAGACCTGATTGCAGCTGTTGTTGGTAAAAGTCGCCCAACCAGGTATCAAGTTTAGGGGGCGATCACTTTTTCACACAGGGCCGTGTAGGTTTGGATTATTTCTCCCTTAATAATAAAAACCTTCATTTAGAAACTGCATCTTGTGTTTTCTTTGTTTAATGTTTATATTTGTTTGATGATCTGAAACATTGAATCGTGGCAAACATGCATAAAATAGGAAATCAGAAAGGACTCAAACATTTTCACACCAGTGTTTGCAGAGTTCAGTCTGTGTGAGAGCTTTATGGCAGAATCAGAGCAGGATGACTTTGTTTCTAAGATTGGAGCTCGCTGTGTTTCATGAACTGCTTCACAAACTGACTCCTGCCTGACAAAGACAGACACTAACTGGAGACTTCTGCAAAAAGCTGAGTTGAAACTAAGCACTAACTCTGCTGTACATGGTGAGTGACAACAGCTGACTCCGTCTAGTGCTCTTTACACAACAACATTTCTGCTGTTGTGTGTGAGTCCGTGAGCAGCTGTACATGAAGAAAACCAACTGCAGAGACGTGACGGAGTTCTTTACTTTCACTAATCTTCCTTCAGACCACTGGAGAAACTGATGGATTCAACAATGGGATGATCAGTGCATGATGGGTCGTCCTCACTGAGCTCTCAGAGGAGCTCACCACGACACAAACGAGACGTCGACTGGAAGGTTTCCCAACTGCAAACCCCGATCACTGAAGCAGGGGAAGGGCCGACCAAAGCCACAACTGGACCACAAGAACAAATCAGACAGCAAAACAAAGACAACAAGATTTCACATCCAAGTAACAAAGATGGTAAAGTCAGCAGTCGGTGTGAGAAATGTGGAGAAGCTGTGAACAGCTGGAAACGTTTGTCTGTGTGTGGAGCTGTGACAAACCAAGACAGGTACACACACATACACTCTCTCACACACACTTCAGTGTGTGTCAGTGGATGTTGACATTGTTCTATTGCTGCTGGGTAATTTCCTTTATTTGATAGCAACAGTGTAGATAGACAGGAAAGAGGGGAGAGAGAGAGAGAGGGGGGAGGACATGCAGCAGGGTGGATTCAAATTCAGGCCTAATGCTCTCAGGCCATGTAGCACCTGCTCATCACACTGAGCTGAACAGCTGCTCCGCTGTTGTGTCATTGTTTTTGTTTCCATTTTCAAAGTGTAAAAAACGTCAAATAGAAACTATTTCAAACATGTGATCGTTTCCGTGTGGACCAAAATATAATGAAAATAATTATTCTTGACCAAAATGACAAAGAGAAATAAAAACACAGTGATTCTGACACGGGTGGTTTTTGACCCACTCATGGAAGAGTGTGGGGTCCAGTCGCTCGTGTAGCTAAGACCGGAGTGTCCAGCTGATTTTACACGGTGGCCACATACAGCCCACTTTGATCTGAAGTGGGTGGGACCAGTGAAACTTCCTGTCAGTGTAAAGAAGTCACATATTTAACTGTTTTTCTACAGGATGAAGAAGAAGCTGCTGTGACAGAGAAAGAAATCTGTCAGCACGACTCTTTAAACTGGAAGAAATCAAACGACAGCAAAAGCTCTGACAGCTCGTCGCCCACTCTGTCCAGTTTGAACTGTAGTCGTACAAAAATGAAGATTTCGATAGTAGAAAGTGAAAAACAGAAACTTTCCTGTCATTTATTGTTTGTTGCTTCATGACTTTGTGTGTGAATGTTCATCAGGTTTTATCTGCAGGGAAAAACATGAAAATACTGTTAAAAGTCCAAAATGTCTGCTTGTGCTCAAACAAGTTCAGAATCGTATCATAATCATTCGTTACAATTATAAATGGCTGTAAGCTGCTTTGTTTGATGTCATATTCAGTACTGAACTGTAGCTTTAGTCTTTTTCAAGGAAGCTGTTTTTCTTCAGTGTTTTCATAAAAGCCTTATTTCTCTGCATTTACTGCCACCAGTGAGAACACGTGAAGTTTAAGGACAAGTGTGAAACCTTTTGTCGTCCACGGTGAAAGATGGCAGGTGTAGCAGGCCTCTAATTACTGCTAATAACAGCCATTGAATGGACTGATGATCCATAAGGTGTTTTCAGTCTCTCTGTGCTGTCGTCAGTAGACAAGTTAACAAACAGAACATTTGAAGATAATTCCAGTAAATAACACTAAAACATGCTTTTATTACTACTTGTCGTGGGCGCGTCTCTCCATGTTTGGTTATGACACCACCTCTGGACGGTGTCCTCATCAGCTCACCTGACATCTGTGCCTGACTGTGATCTGAAGCAATCAGCTTTAGTATCTACTCATTTCAGTCATGAACAAACAACAAAGTTCACACAGAACAAACCACATCAAACATTAAATTCACTTGTTTCATCCGTTCAAAGACCAAACACTGTGGTTCATAACATTTTGTCATGGTCCCGCAGTGGAACATCGGCCACGGTGTTTGTTTTACAAGCTTCCAGGTGTCTTGGTTCCATGTTTTCTTACTCTAGGGTGTGCCCCACGTGTATTAGGCCATGTTCCTTTGTGTTTATTCAGTGTTCCTTTGTCTGTGTTCCCCCGTGTTTCTCCTGGTCCTGGACTTCTGTGTCCTTTATGATCCTTTTTGTCTTTCTGACTCTTTTGTGTTTTCGTTCTCCGTCCTATATGTTCATCATGTGCTCTCATGACTCTGAGCCCTTATGATCCCTGCACCTCTCTGTAACCCGCTCCTGCTGTGTTTTGCTTCATGGATCTAACTCTTCCACTGAACTGGACGTCCACGTGTGTTAACATCCCTGCAGCTTTGTATCAGGTCCAGCCAGTTCTCAATCACGTGACAGAAGTGATCAGCTGACACAGTGATTTGAAGCTGTCAGGGTGAGGCTGCTTCATGCAGGTGTGAAACTATGAGGAAGCTGAACGCCTCCTCTTTCCTCAGCAGTGATCTGTGGCAGTCTGCCATCATGTTTGGCTGCTCACACTGAATGTGACTCACTGAAAGCTGAACCATGTTTTTGATGATCACACTTTAATTTAACAGCTGAACAATGAACTTTTAGAAAGAGTCAAATCTGACAAACAAACGTTTTTTCTTCATGTTGTTGAAGTTAAAGTTGTTTCAAAGGCGATAGAGCGTCTGTGACTGTGGCCCCCAGACTCTGGACTCCTTTGAGCCGGAGATCTGTGGACTCAGTGGTTTCATTCAACAAGCAGCTAAAATCTTTTTAAACTTGCTTTTGGTTCATTTCTGTTTTTCTGTTTTAGCTTTTCTGTGAAGCACTTTGTGAATTTTGTCTTGAAAGGTGCTATACAAATAAAACTTTACTGACTTTACTTAAGTAAACAGCAAGTTGAGATTTGAGTAAAAACTCGTGAATCCAGATGATTCCAAACAAAGTGTAAAATAGAGGAGCAAACATTTGCATTGAAGCTGTGGCTTAATTTAATCACAGTGTCCACAAAGAGTTTCCTTTTCCAGCCTGTCAGCTCTCACAGTGTTGTATTGCACATGTGCTGTGAGTAATAATCTCAATAATAATAATAGAAATGAATAAATAAAGAGATAAACAGCACCAACAGGAGCCTGCAGAGAGTTTCTGGTCTTGCAAAGACAAACATGTTTGTTCCAACAGAACATTCAGATCATAATTCAGATGTGAAAAGCTGTCAGACAGGACAGCTTATATAAACACAGTGTTTAGTTTGTGAGAGCAGGTAAAGGCAAAGAACCAGGAATGAACTGTGGGGACCTGATTGGACGCTTTGGATTTCCTGATCTCACAACCACGAGTGCTGCTGCTGCGCCCTGCTGGGGCCAGTTTCCCCCCAACTGTCCCCTTGAACCACCTGGAGGTGTGAGCGCTTAATGTTAGGCGTCAGTTATTAATGTTACTGATGTTCTTCTGTGTTTTGGGAACTAATTACTAAAGTGGGCTTAACTTTATCATTGACCTGCTGGCGTTCGGTTTATTTCCATATAGTCTAGTTTGATGCACGTTCATGTCACAAGCTTCAAAACGTTTGTCACACTGGGAGTGAACTATGACCCTAAAGCTAAATGCACCTTTCATTGAACATGAGCTCACTGCACAACAATGACTGCAGATCTACACACAGACACACACAGACACACACACAGGCTGTGTGTTGTGGTGAATAACAGACTTTTAATTTGCTTCTTAGGAATAAAAAAGCTTCCCAAATATTTCATATGAATAAAAATGTAGAAACATCTGGAGCACAGATGTGTAAAGATGCTGTGATATTCAAATCAGAGTCAAAATGAGGAAAGAGGAACAGACGGTTTTCAGATCAGCACACATGACCCTGCAGCAGAGTTCACTATAGTGCACAGTGGTTGTAGATGGACTGGAGTAAGAGCACATCTGAGATGGAAACAAGGAGCACAGGCTGTATGTAGCAGATGGATGAAGCCTCCAGTCACTCACACAGTCCCATCTTAAAGCCTCCAGCCTGGTGTTTAGAAACTGGCGAGAGGGAAGCGAGGGGACGCTGACGCAGCAGTAACGTGTGGCTACAGCATGAACATTGTTGTGTTGGAGACCAGAAACCCATCCATCTCTCAGCAGAGTGGGCTTGTTTATTTAGAGGTGCAGTTACTGCAACGCTAAGGAAACACTGCCTCCGTCTTTCACACAAAGCCTGGAGTTCCCTGCGTGAGAGCAGGCATGGATAGACCTGACTGTTGGGAACATATCCACCGACTTCTGAGCGTTGAAGTGTTGACCGGTCTGCAGGCTCAGGCAGCAGCTGACTGTTAGCCTGATGCTGCAGAGGAAGCTGTCAGCAGCTCCCACATTGTTTCAGTCTGACCTCGCCTGGTTTCTGCTCCTTCTTCTGTGAGAGACAGAAAAGAAAAGCATCTCCCTCCATGGCCTCCATTAGATCCACAGTGTAGTTCAGGATATGTTGTTGGGACGTCCTGACCCAGAGACTATTCTCACCATTATTATGTGTCTGTGTGAGCATTGCTGCAAACCCTCTGCACTCGACGTCATCCTGCAACATTTCAAATCCAGACAGTAACGCTGGACGAAGCTTTAAAGCCTCAAACACAGAGCACCAACTCGTCTATGAGCACATCTGCATTGTGTAGAAATACAATAATGAAATATCTTCATTTAAATCTTTGATAAACAATTGAATCATTTTTCAATCCTAACAACAAAACTACTCCATCACTTTTATTCACACTGAGATCAAATTATCTTATCTCTGACCTTTGACCTCAGCTTTGTCCCTGATTTTTTCTCTCTTTTGAAACAGTTTTTAGGAGGCAGTGAATTCTTTGAAGCTGATGTTTGGTGCGCCCTCACCAGCCCAGAGAGATAAGAGGAGCCGAGACTCTGTGATAAGATTCAGCGATTAAACCAAAACTTCTTTTCTTTGTTTGTTCGCTGATGTTGAGTCTGAGAAATGCCGACTCCCTGAATACTTCTGTGGTCACATGACCATCGAGGTCTGTTTCAGAAGGACACAGTGGAAACATGTGGGAGTGGGGGTCACAGAGAGATCTGGAGGGGATCTGATGGGAGCATCAGTTTGATGTTGCACGCAGGTTTATCTTCAGTATGTTTCACCTGAGCTCATATTTGAGCGGCTGTGTGTGAATGAATCACTCTGCTGCTCAGACGTCTGTTTATTCTGAGATTCTTACCACACGTCGCTCCTGGTGACGTCTGCTTTTTGATGCTCGTCCTTTCATCGGCTGCTGGAGGAAGAACTTGAGATCAGTGAAGTCTCTGTGCTGCTGTGTCCAGACCACATAGCCAGTGTTTCTGTCACCGGGCCTTTTCACAGTCCCAGTGGAAGAACTGCTTCCATCGAAGTGCAGCCCAGAGGAGCAGTAAGATGCTCCTCCTCTTCCACTTTTCCGAGCTCCTTTCTTTTTCTGAAAACATGTTTGCATCAAACGTGTCACAGCGGCACAAACACTGCTGCTGACAGTAGGCCTGCTGTGACTCTGCTGTGGCAGACTGAGGGTCCACACTCTGGTGGGTTTCACACACATCTCCCTGGAA
This sequence comes from Simochromis diagramma, assembly GCF_900408965.1. NCBI lineage: Eukaryota > Metazoa > Chordata > Actinopteri > Cichliformes > Cichlidae > Simochromis > Simochromis diagramma. The sequence goes on along the minus strand of NW_024387436.1, from coordinate 50,235 downwards.
GCTTCACACAGTCTCAGCTGGCACACGCAGATGAAGCTGATTAGCATCTTTGTGCTGCAGGTTGAAGGTGATCCTTCTATAATAACTTGTTTGCAGCGATGCTGAAACTGGGAGCTTTAGCATTAGCAGCAGCTCGCTCTCTGACCTTTCACCTCTAAGCCTCTAAACAGAAACTGTGCTAGCACAAACACGAGGCAGAGGGTGGCTGTGAGACTGTAGCTGGATCGTGTTACACTTTATCCTGTTTATCACATATTTGAACATCTCACACTGTGAACCTTCAGCTGATAGCACAGTTTGTGTGACGGTCACGGCTCCTTGCTGTCAAGCACACTGCTGCACAAACACGTGGTCAGTGCTAATCACTGTTTTCTGTTGCCTTGTTTTTCAGGCTGTCGCCATACTAAAGAAGACGTCCTGATCTCACACACACACACACACACACACACACACACACACACACACACACACACACACACACACACACACCTGTGATGCCTGGTTGATCACAAACAGGTTTTAGGGTTAAAATAATGCCTGAAAAAATGCTGTGGTTTGGTTTATCTCTCGGTCTGTGCCAGGTGGGTGGAGCCTGTGTGATGGGGGACGTTTCAGATGCAGCGGAGCATTTTAAAGTGAAGGTTTAGAGGTTTCTCTGGAAGCTTCATGGGAGCCCAAATACCTCAGTTTATCCTGGCAGTGATGTTTTGTCTTGTTTTTGTTTTATTAGCATTTATAAGGTTCCTGTTTCTGGTTTCCTGATGTCCTGATGCACAGCCAACATCCACAGAATGTGTCAGTTCATTGAACAATGCTTACGCTGCACAACAGGCTGTTCAGTTATAATCATACAGTCTCCATCAAAGGTGTGCACATGATCCAGTTAGTTCATAGTTCACACAGCCTGGTGTTTCTATTCATTTGTCCTTTCACATCACAGGAGAAAAACAGCAGCTGGTGTGATGCATCCAGATGAGGGTCCATCAGAGTTGAACTCGACAGCATCATTAACAGCACAAGCGTTACACTAAATCACATCAATCTGAGGCGTCTTCAAAACCCAAACTGTGCAAACTCACTTTTATTATTTATTAATTATTATTTTAACTACCTGCAGTTACACGAAGCTCCAACAGCTCAGTCTGTACTTACACTAATGAGGGGCGCCCCACAAAAACTCTGAGGCAACGACTGATAACCAATCAGAGAGCAGCAGAAAGCAGGTCTAACTGTCATGGTCCTGCGACCATGACTCAGTGACTTTATGTTTGTGTTCTTTATTGTTATTACTTTCATTATTATTCATGGCTGTTTTGGGATGGTTTGTGTTTTGGGATTTTAGATACTGGGTTTTGGGTTTGTGCTCCCTCTATTGGTCCCTGGTGTCAGTGTTCCCCTGTCTCGTCAGGTTAACCAGGTCCAGCTGTGTCTCCCACCTGTGTGTGATTTCCCAGTGTCTCTTTGTGTACTTATAGTGTGTGATTTCCTCTGCTCCTTGTCGCGTCGTCTGTGTTCATACCTGGTGTAATCCCCTGCGTGCTCTCCCTGCTGTTCTCCCTTCATGCTCAGGTTTGCTATTTCTTTGTGTAGTTTCTCCCAGTTAGTTCATCCTTAGTTCTGTTTTACCATCCCCACTTTATATTGGATATTATCAATAAATCACCTTCACACCTGAATAAGTGCTGCGTTTTGAGTCCTCCTTCCGCTCTCCACACGGCCGCTGCCCCGGACCGTGACAGTACGACGCGACCACAACATGGACCCAGCAGCGCTTAACCCGTCCAGGGAGCTACGGGAAAATCTCATCGATGCCACACAGGAGCTCATCGACCGGTGGCTGGAAAACCCGGGTGGCACATTCCAGCGCGCTATAGAGAGGCGGCTACAGCGTCTGGTGACCGGTCTCCCATGGCTTCTGGGCTCGCTTTGTTCGTGGGAGCAGGAGTTCCTCCTTTTGGACCTCGGACTTCACCCCCCGTCTGCTTTTACTTTCGAGCAGCCTGAGGCGGTGAGCGAGCGACATGTTCTGGCTTCCCCAGATTTTACCACCATTCTCCGGCTCAGTTCTGTGTCCGGCCACAAGCTCTCAGGTCTGTGGCTCAACCGTTAGCCTCCCTAAGGGCTCAATTACCCGTTCTGCCGCCGCTCCGGTTAGCCACTCAGCCACCACCACCGCTAGCATCGCTACAGCCCACAGTTCCGGTAATGGCTGAGCCACAATTTTCGCACTGTTTTTCCACCGCTGTTTCTGGGCAGGGAGACAAACTGTTTCGTTACGGACCTGTTCCTCAACAGCTGGCAACATTAGTGACTGTTACTCACTCCGGGGCTTCCCCAGAGGCTGGGTTACTGCCCTCAGCTTACTCTGGACCCCTGGAGGCCAAGATGCCGGCTGTGAACTGCACCGGGCTGTCACTGCCTGAGCAGGGTCAGTGCTCTGCGCAGCTGCAGCCCTCCGTACGTGTGCCAGAGGCCCACGTGCCTACTGGTTCTGCGGCTGTTTTCGCTGGGGGGCCCGAGGAGCCCGTCCAGCCTCCTGTTTCGCCTGCTGGGGGCCCGAGGAGCGTCGGGCTGGGGGCCCGAGGAGCCCGTCCAGCCTCCTGCTTCGCTAGCTGGGGGGCCCGAGGAGCCCGTCCAGCCTCATGCCACACTGACTGCCACGTCGGCTGGGGGGCCCGAGGATCCCGTCTGGCCACCTGTGGCTGCTTCTCCACCTGTGGCTGCTTCTCCACCTGTGGCTGCAGCGCCGCCTCCTGCAGTACCATCACCTGCAGCGCTACCACCTGCTACTGCCACGCCTCAGCCTGAAGCTTGAGCCTCGCCTGATTCTGGTCCAGCTTCATCCTCGCCTGGCCCGGCTTCATCCTCGCCTGGCCGGCTTCATCCTCGCCTGGCCCGGTTTCATCCACGCCTGGTCCGGGTTCAACCTCGGCTTCAGCCTCACCTGATTCTGGTCCAGCTTCATCCTCACCTGGCCCAGCTTCAGCTACAGCTTCATCCTCACCTGGCCCAGCTTCAGCGTCAGCTTCGCCTGGCCCAGCTTCAGCTACAGCTTCTTCATCGCCTGGCCCGGTTTCATCCACGCCTGGCCCGGTTTCATCCACGCCTGGCCCGGTTTCATCCACGCCTGGCCCGGTTTCATCTCCAGCTTCATCCACGCCTGGTCCGGCTTCGGCTTCTGCTTCAGCATCGCCTGGTCCAGCCTTCGTGTCTGCATCATCGTCTGGTCCAGCCTCCGTGTCTGCATCATCGTCTGGTCCAGCCTCCGCGTCTGCATCATCGTCTGGTCCAGCCTCCGTGTCTGCATCATCGTCTGGTCCAGCCTCCGTGTCTGCATCATCATCTCCGTTTGCTGCGGTCCCGGCTTCCGTGCCCTCAGCCTCGCCTGGCCCAGCCTCGTTTGGGTCTGGAGCTAAACGGCCGTTTTCTGGACCGCTGGCTAGGCTACTGGCCGGGCGCCGTCACCTGAGCGGCCGCCGTTGCCTTCCGCACGGCCGGCCCCCGGACCCTCTTCGCCTGAGCGGCCGCCATTGCCTTCCGCACGGCCGGCCCCCGGACCCTCTTCGCCTGAGCGGCCGCCGTTGCCTTCCGCACGGCCGGCCCCCGGACCCTCTTCGCCTGAGTGGCCGCCGTTGCCTTCCGCACGGCCGGCCTCCTGAACCTTTTGTGCGCCTCCACGGCCTTCTTCATGGCCGGCCTCCTGAACTGTCCCGTCCTGGCCTCCTGTGTTATCGGGCCCCTGGCCGGCCGCCTGAACTGTGTTTTGGACTCTGCTCCCCTGTGAGTTTTTTTTTGTGAACATTTGTTTGGGACTCTGGGGCCTCCGTCTTTGGTCTTGGCCCGGTCCCTCCGTCCTGGGCCCCCTGCCGCCCGCCCAGGTCTGGTGGTGTGTTTCTGTGGCTGTCGGGGGCCAGCCCTTGAGGGGGGGGTACTGTCATGGTCCTGCGACCATGACTCAGTGACTTTATGTTTGTGTTCTTTATTGTTATTACTTTCATTATTATTCATGGCTGTTTTGGGATGGTTTGTGTTTTGGGATTTTAGATACTGGGTTTTGGGTTTGTGCTCCCTCTATTGGTCCCTGGTGTCAGTGTTCCCCTGTCTCGTCAGGTTAACCAGGTCCAGCTGTGTCTCCCACCTGTGTGTGATTTCCTAGTGTCTCTTTGTGTACTTATAGTGTGTGATTTCCTCTGCTCCTCGTCGCGTCGTCTGTGTTCATACCTGGTGTAATCCCCTGCGTGCTCTCCCTGCTGTTCTCCCTTCATGCTCAGGTTTGCTATTTCTTTGTGTAGTTTCTCCCAGTTAGTTCATCCTTAGTTCTGTTTTACCATCCCCACTTTATATTGGATATTATCAATAAATCACCCTCACACCTGAATAAGTGCTGCGTTTTGAGTCCTCCTTCCGCTCTCCACACGGCCGCTGCCCCGGACCGTGACACTAACACCTTAATAACTACACACACAGACACAGTGTGTCCTTCCAGAAGCCCTGCTGGCCTCTGTACTGGCAGATTACTTTATTCTCTGTATTGATCACAGTTTTTAACCAAATCAATTTAATACTAGTAACATCACTTTGTTACTTATGTTAGCTTCACAAGTGGACCTTATGTGCTATCACACACACACACACACAGTGGGGCCAGTTTTTAAGAGCAGCTGTGTCATTTATCTAAACATCAAAAGTCCTGCATGTATGTGCCCAAGTGTTGTATTGAAGCAACCAAGTGATGAATCACTGTTTTCCACTTTGTTGTTTTGCAAACTGTTTTTTTTGTTGCATTGTTGATTTGTTTTCACCGAAGCAGCTAATAAAGCACAATGGAAAACAATTTTGCCTTTCTTGTGAGACTCTATAAGAGAGTGAAACAATGATGCCAGTTATAAATAAAGACAATAAAGTGAATGAATTATGAAACTCATTTTATTTCTATTATATCTGAAAATGTTGTGTAACACTAACAACCTAAAACAACAAATAGATGCGTTGGCCTGTACAGGAGATAAAGAAAAATTAACAACAGCTGTGAAATGGAAGAGTTCAAACCACCAAAGGAAACTGGAGCTGGGCTTGTTGCAGGGATCTGAAGTTACTAAACACTTCGTGAGTGTACGCACTAAAACTTAGGACCATATAATTATAAATATGTGCGTGACGAAAGCTGGGCAGCACGCTAACGTCCTTACTCGTATGGGTCTAACCCAGGGGTGGGCAATCTCAGTCCACGAGGGCCGGTGTCCCTGCAGGTTTTAGATGCGTCCTCGAACCAACACAGCTGATTTAAATGGATAAATTAGCTCCTGAACATGTCCTGAAGTTTTGCAGAGGCCTGGTAACGAACTAATCATGTGATTCAGGTGTGTTGACCCAAGGTGAGATCTAAAACCTGCAGGACACCGGCCCTCGTGGACTGGAATTGCCCACCCCTGGTCTAACCCTTTCACTCCTTTGGTTTTTTTCCTCGGACTTTTGTTGTTGCCTTTTCGTCAAGTCTGTCTTTGCACCTGCTGTGTTTTCCATCGTTTTGTACATGACTGTTTTCAGACTGAAGCTGATCAGACCATCACAGAGAGCCTGTGGGGGACCGCTGACCTCTCAGCTTTGTGAAACACAGACGTTTTCTTCAAACACTCACAGCAGTCAGAGTCAGTTTAGTATTTTAATGTGTTTCAGTTACACTTTGGTCAGGTTCAGGCAGCAGAACTACTCGGCTAGATTTAGGTTAGTTTAATAAAGTTTGGGGTTAAAGTCGACTCTTCCTCAGGTCAAATCTATGAGTTAGTGCAGTTTGTTCTTTAGTATAAACCATAAAGACACATGTGTCACATGTCAAACCTCCTTAAAGGACAGCCTCTCCCATCTGTGGACCCTCAGTGCTGCCGGACTCATCTCATGCTGAACCCACCCACTCTGTGTCAGTCACGGTCCTGGGTCGGTGAGTGTTAGTTTATTTTGATGTTTATTGTTTGTTTAGGTTCATTAAGTTATCCAAGCTCGTTCGTTATTATATTACCCTTGTGTTAAGCCTCCCTTGCCCTTCATGTGTTTATGTCTGTGTGTCTTATGCTGCCAAGTTCATGTTGTCGTTCCTGTCATCTCCCCTGTACTCAGTCTGCCTGGTTCGTGCGTCTACCTGTCATGCTTCATGTCTATGTGGTTATGTTAAGTTCATGTCATGTTTTATCTCCATGTCTATGTCTCTGTTTCCTGTTTTATTTTGAAGAGTCTGGTGTTCATTGTTCATTGCAGTTAGTGTTACTCTCCCCTGTACGGTCATTGTGTCTCATTCTAGTCAGCTGTGTTCTCGTGTGTCTCCACTTCTCCTGATCACCTCATGTGTGTGTTTAAGTCCTCTGTTTTCTATGTTTCGTTGTCAGGTCGTCTGTTTGCATCCCCATAGTGTTACGTCATAGTTTACTCAGTGTTCGTACTTTGTCGTAGTATTTTCACTTCTTAGTCCTTTAGTTTTCTGAGTGTTCACAGTTTCCTTAGTTTTCATAGCTTCATGCTGTTTCATGTGCCAACATCCAAATAAAGGATCGTCTTCTGTTCAGTCAGCAACTCCAGAAGTGTCTGCTTCTGGGTCCTGTAAACTAAACTTATCGGCGCACCCCGCCGTGACAGTGTCAGTCATCAGTGGATTCACTGTTTCTCAGGTTTCATTAAAGGTTTTTCTACGTTCTTGTTCCTGTCAGAGCGTCACGTGAGTCATTAAACATCAGTGATCAGTATCAAACATGGAACATGTACAGGAGACACGTCAGTCTGTGTGGACCTTCTGATGTCATCACTGTTTACTTTGTTTGTTGTCTTATGGTTGGGATTCAGAAATGTTCACTGCCATCACGTGTGTGTGTGTGTGTTTGTGTGTGTGTGTGTGTTTGTGTGTGTGTGTTACTAAAGTGTTTGTTTGAAACAGATTCTTGTGTGTTTAGTTTGTGGGGCGACGACTGTAACACTATGTCAGGTTCACTCACTGTGAGAGAAGAGCAGTGACTGGAACAATCTGAGCTCATATTGTGAATAGAAGAAGAGAGAGCTGTGCCAACTGGAGCTCAGAAACATTAAGATTCATTAAACATTATGAAGAGAAGTAAACCAGTTAAACTTAAAAGTCTGAATGATTAAGTTAAGTGTTTGCTCGTAGGGGGTCATCGACCTCATGTTTGTCACTGTGGGAACTTTGTGTCGACTAAATGCAACTTAAAGCTCGACGGCTGCCCAAATGTTTTAAAGAAGTTGATACATTCAAAAAGCTGTGACACTTGTTGCTCAACACTTTTAAATTTTTGTTTTCAAAGCTTCTTCTGGTACGAGACTGACACGCCAGTGGGAGGAGTCAGCAAGACGACCCGCTCTACCTGCTGAGCCACAGGTGGAGTCATCAGGGTGGAGTCATTTCAGTAAGGACAGATCAATAGAAAGAACGAAGACGAGTTATTGATGAGCAGAATATAGACAGATGTTTGGTGATTAGACTCCAAAACAAAACAAACACAAGGAGCCAGAAACAAACAAAAAAAAAAGCGCAAACACTGGAGCCCGGAAAACAACAGAACAAAAACAGGCTCATGACAGGCGCAGGCGGCCAGGAAAACCAGTTTCCACAAAGTTCAGGGGGCCGGCTCGGAGGTCGACGGCCCAAGAGTCCAAACCCGGGAAGGTCAGGGGGCCGGCCCGGAGGTTGACAGCACAACAGTCCAAAACAGTTCAGGTCCGGAGCCCTGCCACGCGGAAGGCAACGGCGGCGACAACGACGACGATGTCCAGCCAATGGCCTGGAAGGTGGCTGGACAGGACGAGGACGTTGAATCAGAGGCCTGGAAGAAGGCCGGCGATGTTGAGGCGCAGGATGTGGTCCGGACGGCAGCGTGGCCGTCACAGGACCAGGTGAGGCAGGACCAGGCGAGGCTGAAGCTGAAGCTGAAGCAGGACCAGGCGAAGCTGTAGCTGAAGCTGGACCAGGCGAAGCTGAAGACTCGGAGGCTGGACCAGACGAGGAAGGCGCTGCAGGCGACGGCGAGGAAGGCTGCTGGACCGGCCCCTCGGACCCTCCAGCGGGAACAGGCGGCTGAAGCGGTTCCTCGGACCCTTCAGCGGAGACAGAAGGCTGAACGGGCCACTTGGACCCTCCAGCAGAGACTGAAGACGGCTGGAGCGGTACTCCAGAACCCCCAGCAGGAACAACAGGTAGCAGAACAGATGATTGAGGAGAGGAGTGACGGTGGCATTGTTTCCTTCTAGATGAGGGAACAGGAACCGGTGGAGAAATGGAGACCTCCTCCTGATCCTCCAACCACATAGCTGCCAGGAAAAAGGCAGGCGAACGGGCAGGTGAACAATGTCCCGGCTGGTGTGTTGAAGGAGAGGAAGTCCGTGGCAGCGTAGAGGCAGGTGGGGAGTGTGTGTCTTGCTGAAGCAGTGATGGGGAAGATTTAGTGAGTGAGAGAGCAAGCTCACCAGCCCTGATTTGCTCTCTCCAGGCAGTTATGGTGTTCTCCAACTTAGTGTCCTTAGCAAACTGAGAAAGCTGAGGGTTATGCCGAATAATGGCATCTACTGCACTTAGCCCGACTGCCATAGTCCGTAAATCCTGTGACTGGGCAATGCGGTCGAGCAGACTCACCATCCACACCATCTCGGCGTTGAACTCCGAGGTGGAAATGTCTGCGGGGTCCATGTTCTGGTTGCGATCTTCTGTTATGAAGGCTGTGTGCAGGCAGCAATGGTGGACCCAAAGTGCAGACGCTCGGAGGCACAATGTAAACTCAAAATTCATTGATTTACGTAAAGCCTTTGATACGATAGATCATTCTTTACTTTTACGGAAGTGTGAAAGGTATGGTTTAAGAGGTGTTGTACAATTTTGGTTAAATAGTTACTTGAATAATAGGTTCCAATATGTGAGTAATAATAACATGAAATCTACAGTGGGGCAAAAAAGTATTTAGTCAGCCACCGATTGTGCAAGTTCCCCCACCTAAAATGATGACAGAGGTCAGTAATTTGCACCAGAGGTACACTTCAACTGTGAGAGACAGAATGTGAAAAAAAAATCCATGAATCCACATGGTAGGATTTGTAAAGAATTTATTCGTAAATCAGGGTGGAAAATAAGTGTCAGCCGGTGATCAGCTGTGATCAGCTGATCACGGGGCCGGGGTTAAAAGAGAGACACCACCCACCTGTTCGCCGCTCAGACATCATTCTCTTCGTGTCAGGAGCTCCGAAACTCTGCCGACGTCAGTCTCCGCCTGATTCAGCAACCGTGAGTGTTTTTCCCTTCAATCCTTTTTCTCTTCCCGGCTCCGCTCGCTCTCTGTCTGTAACGACAGTTCCGAAGCCACGCTTCGTGCACTGATCGTTACTAGAATAACTGCGTGTCTGCTCCAAACCCACCGCTAGCCGTAGCCGCGCTTGGGTCTAGTCAGCACGCTACACAGGCACGCCGAGCTACTGTGCGTAGCTCGCCCCCCCGTGACAATAAGTATTTGGTCAATAACAAAAATACAACTCAGTACTTTGTAACATAACCTTTGTTGGCAATAACAGAGGTCAAACGTTTACTATAGGTCTTTACCAGGTTTGCACACACAGTAGCTGGTATTTTGGCCCATTCCTCCATGCAGATCTTCTCGAGAGCAGTGATGTTTTGGGGCTGTCGCCGAGCAACACGGACTTCCAACTCCCGCCACAGATTTTCTATGGGGTTGAGGTCTGGAGACTGGCTAGGCCACTCCAGGACTTTCAAATGCTTCTTACGGAGCCACTCCTTTGTTGCCCGGGCGGTGTGTTTTGGATCATTGTCATGTTGGAAGACCCAGCCTTGTTTCATCTTCAAAGTTCTCACTGATGGAAGGAGGTTTTGGCTCAAAATCTCACGATACATGGCCCCATTCATTCTGTCCTTAACACGGATCAGTCGTCCTGTCCCCTTGGCAGAAAAACAGCCCCATAGCATGATGTTTCCACCCCCATGCTTCACAGTAGGTATGGTGTTCTTGGGATGCAACTCAGTATTCTTCTTCCTCCAAACACGACGAGTTGAGTTTATACCAAAAAGTTCTACTTTGGTTTCATCTGACCACATGACATTCTCCCAATCCTCTGCTGTATCATCCATGTGCTCTCTGGCAAACTTCAGACGGGCCTGGACATGCACTGGCTTCAGCAGCGGAACACGTCTGGCACTGTGGGATTTGATTCCCTGCCGTTGTAGTGTGTTACTGATGGTGACCTTTGTTACTTTGGTCCCAGCTCTCTGCAGGTCATTCACCAGGTCCCCCCGTGTGGTTCTGGGATCTTTGCTCACCGTTCTCATGATCATTTTGACCCCACGGGATGAGATCTTGCGTGGAGCCCCAGATCGAGGGAGATTATCAGTGGTCTTGTATGTCTTCCATTTTCTGATGATTGCTCCCACAGTTGATTTTTTCACACCAAGCTGCTTGCCTATTGTAGATTCACTCTTCCCAGTCTGGTGCAGGTCTACAATACTTTTCCTGGTGTCCTTCGAAAGCTCTTTGGTCTTGGCCATGGCGGAGTTTGGAGTCTGACTGTTTGAGGCTGTGGACAGGTGTCTTTTATACAGATTGTTATGGCCCTGTCCATAATCTGTTTTGGTGGCTGTTGTTGTCTGTGCCTTTAAGTCTTTGCAGGTCCCGGAGTGGATGAGCTGACGGCTGCTGATTGGTCCCCTGGCCATGTGATCTTCTTCAAATCCCTCACCAGCAGTTGTCCTGGGGCAGCCACTGACAGCAGCAGCAGACCTGACCCTGGCCTCCAAAACCTGAGACTTTTGTGCCTGTGATTTTTGCGGCCTTTCTGAGTTTTGTATATAGTGTGTATATTAGCTTTCATTGTAAATAGCACATTGTAAATAGCACTGCAACAGAAGGGGTGAGCTGCCGTATTGTTTTTCCTTGCACTGTTTTCTCCTGTTTATTTCAGTTAGGGAGTTAGGTGTAGCGCTTGTCTTTTGTTTGATGTTTGATTTCACATAGGGTTTTAGATAGCACCTCCTCCTGACTTAGCTTGTTTTGTTTGTTATTTTGGCCTTTGTTCACCCTGGAGCTTCATTTTTGCAGTGTAGATAATAAAACACGATTCACTAAGGAATTGGTTTCCCTCTGTGTATGGTTTTGGGGACCAGGGCGGGGCAGTCTTTTCAAACTTATGTTGCGTTCCTGTACCCCTAGACTGGGGCGTAACACAGATGATGAGTTCAAACAGGTGCCATTCATACAGGTAACGAGTGGGGGACAGAAAAGCTTCTTACAGAAGACGTTACAGGTCTGTGAGAGCCAGAGATTTTCCTTGTTTGAGGTGACCAAATACTTATACGGACTTTTGTTCAAATACGAATAAATTCTTTACAAATCCTACCATGTGGATTCATGGATTTTTTTTTCACATTCTGTCTCTCACAGTTGAAGTGTACCTCTGGTGCAAATTACTGACCTCTGTCATCATTTTAGGTGGGGGAACTTGCACAATCGGTGGCTGACTAAATACTTTTTTGCCCCACTGTAAACTTAGAAAAGTAACTTGTGGAGTTCCGCAAGGATCTGTTTTGGGACCTAAGTTATTTTTACTTTATATAAATGATATTTGTACAGCCAGTGATACTTTAAAATATGTCATGTTTGCTGATGATACAAACTTATTTTGCTCTGGAAAAGACATAAAGAAATTACTGTAAACAGTGGAAACAGAACTCATGAAGTTAAATAGATGGTTTGTATTTAATAAACTATCATTGAATGAAAGTAAAACAAAATTTATGTTATTTGGAGGTAGTAAAAGTAATATTAAAGTAAAATTGAATTTAAATAATGTTGAAATTGAAAGAGTATATGAGACAAAATTTTTAGGAGTAATTATTGATGATAAACTTTGTTGGAAGCCCCACATAGAACATGTGAAACAAAAATTATCCAAGTCTATTTCTATTCTTTATAAAACAAGAGATTCTTTGAATAAGAACTGCCTTTATTTATTGTATACTTCCCTTTGTTTGCCTTATATGACCTACTGTGCAGAAATTTGGGGGAACACATACAAAACATATTTGGATTCAATATTTAAATTGCAAAAAAGAGCTATTAGAATAATAAATAAAGTTGGATATAGGGAGTCCACCAACCAGTTTTTTGTAGGATCATCTATGTTAAAATTCATGGACATTATATATTCTAAAACTTTAGAAATGATATATCGTGTGATGAAATAGAATGTTCCAATTTGTATTTTAAGTATGTTTCAACTAAGAGATGGAAAATATGATTTGAGGGGGTCTTATAAGTTTGAAATGCCTAAAGTTAAGTATAGATGTGTGTCAGTTTTGGGAGTGAAATTACGGAATGGACTTAATGATGAACTGAAGATGTGTTTTTCTTTGTCATTCTTCAGAAAAATTTTAAAAATTACTATTATACAAGGTTATAGAAATTTGGTTTGTTAAAATTTTTTGTGTTGATTTAATTTCTTGATTTATCATTTATTTCTTTTCAAACTGTTATACAACTTATTTATCAATGCTATTTATTTTCTTGGTTAAGGATTTGATTATTTCTATGGGGGTAAGGGATAGGATGAGTATAAGCCATAAGGCTTCAGCCTATTCCTTTTTCGGTTTCTGTTTGAGTACTTTTATGTAAAATTATAATCTGTTGTTGTTGTTGTTGACTGAAATAAAATTTCAATTCATTCATTCATTCATTCAAAACAGCTTTAATGCTGAACTCAAAAAAGGTAACAAAACAGAGACTCCAAATAAACTCAGGCAAGCAGACAGAACACACAACATAGAAAACGGTAGATCCAACACGTTCTCACTCCCAACTCGTCAAACGTGTGACGCATGGTCAGGCTCCCTCTGCTTCACTTATGGACGCGCAGGGTACCCCCCTCGCGTCGAGAATTGACGTGCAGGGTCCTCTCATTGAATACTATAGAGCTCCCTAAACGTTGCTTATTGATGACAAGAGATTGCAGCGGAAGAGCCTGTTGTCCATATATTTATATATTTCCGAAATCACATCGTAGTGACGTATACTGAACACAATAAATTATATAATGTAAACAACTACCTGAGAAACAGCAGATACAGCAGATAAATTAATTATAGGCTATTACTTTTGTATCGTTTATTGCATTTATGGAGGGAGTGACGTATGCTGGGTAATGGCACAGCTAGTGACTGGGTGACTTTATTCACCCGCTTCGGCTGTTATCAGTCCATACAATGGGCGTTATTAGCACAAATCAGTCCCATAGATATGGGCCATCTCCTGCTAGATTGTTCAGAAGGTTGTTCTCATCCATCCAGATGGAGGATCACTAACAGGAGCGTGGGAAGACTCCAGAATCCACTCTGGCTGGAATCCGGTGGATATGCAGTGTGTACAGGTAAGACCATTTAAACGGACAGCATTTATAGAATGACTATTAAAAGTCAGCGAGTGTCAGTAATGTTAATGTGGTTATGTTAGTAATACACCGAGTGCTAATATAACAGCTTTAAGATGCATTTGTAGATATTATTACGTGTTTTACCGTCTTTATGGTGCTAGCTTAAAGTTACGGTGTAAGCGTTAGCTTATATTGGAGTAAAGCTGTTACTGGTTAAACGATGTTAGCACAGAAATATTAGCTTCTGTCATGACTGATGAAGTTACTAGTTAATAAAGTTTTCAGTAAAGTGTTTAATCGCAGCCACAGACTGACAGCAAATATCTCGATTAGCTTCAGTGCATCTATAATAAATACGTGCAAGTTTCAGTGCTTCGTTTAAACTGTATGATACTTATACTGACCCAGGGTCAGTGTAAGCACACCTGTCACACCTGAGAGTCAGCTAGAAACTTACAGTGACGTGGACATCATGCAAAGACTGCCAGACTCTGTAATACTGCAAATGATCAGTGACTCAGGTTAACACTAAACTTTAAACGGCACCTCTGTGTCTCTGTGTGCGTGTACATCTAGAATCAGATTGAGTCAGGCTGCATTGACTGTGGGACTTTAATGTGTTAAAGCAGGTTGAAGACGGCTCAGAAACATTTGAAGATTAAAATTTAGCATTATGGCTGCTGGTGGTTTGTAAAGCCTCCACTCAGCTGTATTTTTGTTACTAATTTATGTTTGTTGTTGTTTAACACAGCTTTTCATGATGATTTCAAATGATGTTCATTTACAGAAATGTTTCACAGGAACTGATTCCTCCCAAAGGGTGAACTAGTGTGTTTCCATAGATTATCTCTGTATGAATGTACTTCTAAAATTAAGGCAAGTGTTTGTAGGTGCTACGACATAAATCTCCTGCTGGAGCAGAACAAATCTGTCTCCTCACTGTGGCTGTGTGCTGTGTACCTGTACAGGTGTGTGTGAGCTGAAGCCCACGCTGTCCGTCAGGTAGGAGGTGAACTGTTCAGGTCTGAGCCTCAAACTCCTGCAGGGACCAAACGTCTCCTGAAAAACATCCATAGAAAAGAATCTTTGACTGTGTCTGAGCTCATTGTCATATTCTCCACACTGCTGTGACCTTCTATATGTTTGTATTCAGCTTTCAGGGCACGCTTATATCACATTCATGTTTTGGGGCGTGAGCCAGTGTGATGGAGCGAGCCGCTCAGACGTGAGAACACAGCAGCCGTTTTGGGAAAAAGTGTCTTTTATTTAGCCAAAAATGCACAAATATCCAACAGGAAGTGACACGGGGCCTCAGAGAGTTCAGCTGATCAGAACTAAACTCAAACAACTTCACTCCAAACTAACTGCTCAACAGTGTTGGGTAAGTTACTTTAAAATAGTAATTTAGTTACATTACTAGTTACTTCTCTCAAAAGTAACTCAGTTACTTCAAGTTACTCGTTACTTTCAAAGTAACTAGTTACTAGGGAAAGTAACTTTGGTTTTACTCAGAATTCTCTTGTTAATGTGTTGCTTCCATAACTTTGCCAGTCTTCTAGCTTGCTTACTTGCCACAAGTGCACTGTGCCACCTACCAATAGAAAGGAAAAGATAATGTGCATATTTCCAGGAGAGAAATCCCACGCCTGGACCGTCGTTGACCGCCGCCATGATTCTAGCCTACGTTACAGCATCATGTGCGCTTTTTACATCCAACACAAAAACTGCAGTCGTGGTGCTTTCGATTGTACTCAGAACTCGGAAATTCTGCCTTCTGAATAGGAAGATGTAGGTAACACCAGACTGCAGATGAGCTGCATACAGGGCTGGACTGGGACAGAAAATTGGCCCGGGCATTTTGACTAGACACTGGCCCACCATTATAGGAAAAATCATAAAGCCTTTGAATGAAAATAAACACTGTTGTGACAGTGATGTACACTGTTCTGATGGTATATATGCATCAATCTATCAATTGTTTGTTGTAAGATTCAGATAATTATTTTTTAAAAGCGAGACATTTTAAATGAGAATAAGACAGAAAAGTATTTCTTTGTGCCCCCCTTTCCCCGTTAATGCCCTACATGCCCCCCAGGCAACACTTTGCTAGACCCGCCCCTGCACAGTTACCAGCTGTCAGCTACATAGAAAAGGATCCTGGGGTTATTTGTCTCTCAGAAACTGTTCATAACTTCCCTTCAACTCATTCATGTCACCTAAAAGGTAAACCTGTTTCTCCATCACCTGTTCAGCTTTGATGATCCAGTAAGGACATCTCCTGGTTTCATCTTCATGTTTCCCTCTCACCAGATAACCAAACCATATCATGACCAGCAGCTTTTTTGCAGCTGTGGCTCCAGCAAACATCAGCTGATACTAGAAATTAATATTAAATAAATTCTAACAACAGCTGATCAAGCTTAAACGTGCTGCTGTTGTTTAGCGCGACATCCGCTGGTTTCCTCTTTCTGGTGCAAAGTGAGCGATAAACAAACAAGAGAGCCGATCAGCTGATCATTGATCAGTTTCATGACTGAAGTAGAAACGGGAGAGGGAGGGGGGAGAATGAGAGAAGAAGAGGCAGCTGTGCAGCAAAGACACAGAATAACTCCAGCTTTGTGTCTTTTTCATTGTAGCTGAATTACGGGACAAACTGTTCCTTTTCACCTCAATAAGAAACGCGTAATATTTTCTCTGAATACCAGACGGGACGGTTGACAACTCTAATAACTTATGAACAAAATAAAGTTCAACATCAGTATCATAGCACCCACCCAACTGTATAGAAACTCCGTCATGCTAGCTAGCACGCAGTACGGAAAAAGTCAGAATAACGAAAATAAACTCCACCTAAACTTGGTTTATATCTGACCCAGAGAGACTGCAGGTCATAACTTCTTACCTGAAGTTCAGTTCACACTTGGACCGGCGGCCGCCTCGGGTCTCTTTTCCTTCTGCGTCCCTTTTCCTTCATCCACCTGCTGGCCTCCACCACTTGCTAATGTTACTGAATCTGTGGAAGCTCCGCGATAGCCACCACACGAAGTAACGAGTAACGACCCTATCTAAATCCCAGTAACGACTAACGCGTTCCTGATTTTGGCATAATAACTAGTTACCGTGCTCGTTACCACAATAATAACGTAGTTACTGTAACCCGTTACTTAATAACGCATTAGTCCCAACACTGCTGCTCAACACAATCAAAGTGAGCCGACCCACAAGAAACAAAGAGGACTTAAATACTGGCTGATCAGAGCAGTGTGAGACATGAGGGCAACACAAATACTATATCACCTTCCCTATCTCTCCTAAAGGGAAAGAAGTCCAATTTAAAATTTTGAATAAAATTTACCTGACAAATAGACTCCTTGGTGATAGATTCAAAATAGAAACGGGTAATTGTGTATTTTGTGAAACAGAAGAGGAGGATTTGGACCATCTATTCTTTTTGTGCAAGTTTATACAAATATTTTGGTTGGATTTTCATACCTGGCTTCATTCCAGTGGGATTCAAATTACCACATTTACCTTAAATATGATAATGTTTGGAGTGTTTTTGAAAGAAAAGAAAGCTAATTATGGTGTTAATGTGTTTTTAATCTTGTGCGAGCATTTTATACATAAATGTCGTCTTTTTAAGACCAAACCAACACTGGCTCACTGGAAAAACGACTGAAACCTGTTGGTTAAATCTTTGACTTTAGTTAAAAAGAAAAAGGCTGCTTTTTTGTTTCCTTTATGGAAGATTTTGATTTAGTGAGTTAATAATCTGTTAAATTATGTGACCCCATCTTTATAGTTTCTTTTTCCTATGTATGAAAGTTGCTAATATATAAGGAATGTCTAGTCTCTGAATGTATAATATATGGTGCATTTTGTTTGTATGTTAATTTTACTAAGAAAAAAAAAGAAAAAAAAAAACACAGCACAGGTGCACCTGATCAACGGTGACAACAAACCAGAAATAAACACGGTGATATTTGGAAATGTAAATCTGTCTGTAAGCTCCAGGCTGAACAGAAATGTCAAATACAACTTAGCAAACCAGGTGAACAATTAAATAAAAACACTTAAAGGCATAAATATGAAAGAAAGCAAATAATAATAATCAGGAATGTCTGTGAAGGTTCTCAGTCATCCTAGTCTAAGGAGCTTGGAAATAAAAACTCTGGACTTTAAGTTTACTTGAAGACGTTTCACCTCTCATCCGAGAAGCTTCTTCAGTTATAATAATAATAATAATAATAATAATAATAATAATAATAATAAATGTAATTTTTAAAGATACCATTATATTCAAGGAATTAAAAAAGACAAATGTGATAGAAACAATGTTCTGCTGTTTGAGTCCCAGCTTCATTTGAGTTTAAAAAAATGTATTCTCAACAGTTATTTACACACGGATCACTATATATATGATCTATTTAAGCCTTTGGTGCATTAGGGAATTTAAAATAATCAAGTTACTCTTTACTCTCATGAGAGGAGTATCTGTGAACAATAGCCTGCTGGCCCCCTGGGGCTTCTGCACCCACCGTGTCTGCCGTCCAGGGGTCTGCTTTGGTCTTTTCTGAGTAGGTAGTGCGATTCCCCCTGCGGTGATCTTCTTTGGGCTCTCGTACTCCGGGGGTATCTAGATGTCTGGAACCTGCATCTCCTCCATGCCTGCTTCATCTCCTGGGGGGGGGCTATGGCTCCACATACCCACTATTAGACATTTACATGGTGAAACCTTCTGAACACAAGCACACACACACACACGCACACACACAGACACACACACACAATAAAACCAGGCAACAGAGAAACTGCAGCCATGGTGCTGAAGTCACAGGGGGTCTTGGCGAGGAGCCTGCAGGATCCCATCAGCCGGCTGCACCAGAGCAGAGCGCGCCACAGGCCCAGAGATCTGAGACCCAAGGGCCCCCCCACCCCCAAGCAGGGGCCTGACAGAGCCAGCGGGGCCAGGCCCCACCAAGCAGACATTAGCCAAAACACACCCAAGCACCAAGAACCACCAAGAACCAGAGGATGGGGACACCAGCCACCAACAGAGAGTGTGGTGGGGGGAAAATAGTGTCTATTTTGATAGTTTATTAGAGATTTCCATCATGAATTCATTGTGGAAACTGACCACAAGTTAAAGACCAAACACAACTAAATGACGTGTTTATCATACAAATAGAAAAGTGTGTTCTAATAATATGTGGCGCCTGTTAAAACCTGCCTGGTGACAGATGACACTGACGGTAATCTGTGCTTTGATTCAACCTGAGAGCTGCTGATGATTGAACTGCAGATTTAATGCAGGGATATTTCCTGTTTGAACTCTTCAGGGACCCGTGTATTTCCTGAGCAAACACTCTTCTCCTCATGCTGCTGCTGTGCTGTCAGCTTTAAGATAGAACAATAAATATTTCTATTGATTTGCACAGAAAGCTTTGAAAAAGCAACAGAACAATAAAAGCAGCAGCAGCTCTGACTGTGTTCATACCAACTTAAATATGTCAAAGTCAGGTTTCTGTTTAAAATACTGAATGTTTGAGTTACAAATACACAGATTTAACTACATTAACTTAACTGTGGTATAAAAACTGGATTCATTGACTGCCATGTAGCAAACATAGAGCTCAGTTTAACACACAGAGTAGAAAGGTCTGTATAAGAATGAAGCTGCTGATGCAGGACTGTACACATGTTCCTGTTTAGAGGCAAAGTCGCCCTCTACAATGTAGCAACAGGAAATAGAAACATAGTTTTATTTTCCTTCTTTTTCTTCTGGTTCAAGCTGAATACAGTTAGAATAAAAAGTTAGACTAAAGTTTGTACTCACATATACTGATATGATTTTATCATTATGTTAATACAGCACAAGGGTCAGTTAGCTTTGCACAAAAATACAAACATTGTTCAAATTTCCTGCTCTGACTTGGCCTCAGGATGTCTAGAAGCAAGAATCAAGCGCACCCAAAGGAAACAAGAGCACCAGTGGTCACGTGCTCAGCACACAGAGTGGGAATGACTGAAGGAGCTGCTGTGACGCAGCTATGATGCAGTTTTGTGTGACTGAGTGAGTTGATGAATCTGTAAGTGTTCTTACTTTGGCAGTGTAGTGGCGAATTCCTGTCCCAAGCTTCGAAAAAATAATTCTTCCACTTCTTAATGTGAGCTGTTCAGATTTATTTCTGACTCGTACATAAAAAACAAAAGATGTCACGGTCAAAAAACTATTTGCTGCTACAACGCACATTTCCATTGCTGTCCTGGCTCACTCTAACCTGCTACCACACATGCGCTGTAATGTTTTCTTGCCCGACACAAATTAAACGCGCAGCATTTATTCTCTAACAACATATTATACAAAATCAAACATGTAACATAATAACTGAAACAGTATCAAAAATATTTCTCTATAGATTGGCTCTAACATTTCCAGCCCCATAATTGGAGGGCGTGAAGACTGACAATTAACGAACACTTACAAAGGAGCCAAATAACACTAACACCTCCTGTATCACACATGGTCATTCAAATTATCTTTCACAAAACCTGTAACCGATCAGAACATATACTGTATTTTCTCATTCCAAGTTACATGACATTCTCACAGATCAAGCATAGCTTGTCAATGGGTCTTTCTAAGGTGTTAGTCTTTGTCTTGATGATCACACGCCGCAACAGACCCTTAGCATCTGGAATGACACGAAGAACTCTCCCCAACATCCACGAGCTTCTTGGCACTGACTCGTCGACCACCATTACAATGTCCCCCACAGTTACATTTCTTCTGACCTGAGTCCACTTTTGACGCTCTTGAAGCATAGGCAAATACTCGCGCACCCACCTCTCCCAAAACAAGTCAGCAAGATATTGCACTTGCTTCCAACGGCAGCGGGAGTATGAGTCTTCCTTTCTGAAAAGTCCAGGAGGCAAACCCGGCTTTTTCTTCATCAGTAGCAAGTGGTTAGGCGTCAGTGGTTCCAGGTCTGTTGGATCATCTGTTACTGTAGTCAGCGGTCTGTCATTTGGTACTGACTCCACTTCACACATTAGTGTCAGTAAACCTTCATCATTGACCAACTGTTCCTTCAGTATAGACCTCAGGACCTTCCTCACGGTTCTGATCTGCCTTTCCCATATCCCTCCAAAGTGAGAACCAGCGGGTGGGTTAAATACCCACTGGATTCCCTTTTGCATGAGACAGTCTAGAATCTTTGACTGATTCCACTCTTGAATGGCTTCGCGTAACTCCCGTTCAGCGGCGACTAGGTTGGTGCCATTATCTGAACGCATGACAGATACCTGACCTCTTCTGCACACAAAGCGTCTGATGGCGTTCAGACATGAATCAGTGTCCAAAGTGTGCACAATTTCAATGTGCACTGCTCTTGTTGTAAGGCAGGTAAACAACACACCATACCTTTTTACTGTGCTGCGGCCATGCTTCACATTAAACGGTCCAAAGTAATCGACCCCAACATTAGAAAAGGGGGGTTCATCAGGTAGAAGCCTATCCTCTGGCAAATCTGCCATCTTCTGTTCCAGTGGTTTGCCTCTAGTTTTCCTGCAGATTACACACCTTGACAGAAACTTCCTCACTTCTGAGTTAGCGGATGGAATCCAATAC
The DNA here is from genome assembly GCF_900408965.1 of Simochromis diagramma. Taxonomy (NCBI): domain Eukaryota; kingdom Metazoa; phylum Chordata; class Actinopteri; order Cichliformes; family Cichlidae; genus Simochromis; species Simochromis diagramma. Next base: position 29,189 of record NW_024387436.1, on the reverse strand, counting down.
TTGTGTCGCAGCCGTGAAAGCATATACAGTCTTCCACAGTGCCCAATCTTCTCATGTATATTGTAGCTCTCTTCACGACAACACAGACACAGGTCGGTTCTTTGAAACGGGCGTTTATTACTTGGGCCTTCTCTCCTCAGCTTCACCATCACCAGTACGCCGATACGCCATTACGCCAATACGCCGTGAGAACTGGTCACGAGCGAACAGTACAAACCAATTAGCAACTTTACAGTACACATATTAAGTCCAAACACAAATAAAAAACATTTCTCAAATGACAAATACCTTGTTGGCTGCTTGTCCTGAAAAGAGGTCCTTAAGTCCTTGTATTGCCCTTTCTTTTAGTAAACTTTTAGCTTAAAATCGCTTCATGAGAGACATCTGCTCCCTCGCAGTCCATGAAAAGTCTCGTGTACTCTCGTTAAGGGTATTCTCACGAGACACTAGCTCTTACACCTTACACATGTACATTTCAAATAAAGACATTTCAACACAAACTATATATATTCATGAAATTATGTAACTTATTATAAATCAGTCATCTACATCATGAAATCCACACAGAACATTTTAACAGCATTTACACTCCCACCAAAATCACTCATTGACTTAAAATGAGAGATTTTCCTCAATGAAAATTATAAGGAAGTGATGTGTGAGTGTACATTTAAGTGTAGGTCATTTAGCTTTACATGTGTTTTAGGTGGCCTCAAGTAATGTAACTACTTTGTGAACAGGCCTCTCAAGGTAAACTGATTTAGTGATTGGTTTTCCCTTATCAAAGGTAGTGTCACTGAGCAGAAGCTTTAGCTTTCGCACCTTGCCATCTGCGCTGGGCAGGGCTTCCACAACCCTTGCAAGCTTCCACTGGTTTCTTGGTGCACTGTCATCCTTTAATATTACAATGTCATCTGCTTGCAAGTTTCGTGACAGCTTCTGCCATTTCTGTCGTTGTTGGAGGTTTAGCAGGTATTCTCGTTTCCATCGTTGCCAAAATTCATTGGCCAAAAACTGCATTCTTCTCCACCTTTTGTGCAGATAGAGGTCTTCTTTGCAGAATTGTCCAGGGGGTGGCAGAATTACAGATGATTTCATGGTTAGAATGTGGTTGGGAGTGAGGGGTTCCGAACCAGTAGGATCGTGAAGATGCTCGACACTTAGTGGCCTGCTGTTGATTATGGTCATTGTTTCATACAGAAACGTTCTTAGAGTTGTGGGGTCAAGTCTGCTGGCGGACTTGTCGAGCATAGCTATCAGGATGCTTCGGATTGCTCGAATCTGGCGTTCCCAAACTCCTCCCATATGACTAGCTGATGGGACATTCAGCACAAATTCACAACCAAGCACCCTTGTACGGTCTTGATCCATTCCTTCAAGCAATTCAGAAAGCTCCTTTCTAGCACCAACAAAGTTTGTGCCTCTATCACATCTTAGCTGGCGCACGGGTCCTCGAATAGCTATGAATGATCGAAGTGCATTCATGAATGCGTCTGTTGTCAAATCATCAAGGGTTTCTATGTGAACTGCTATAGAACATAGGCAGGTGAATAACAATCCGTATCGTTTCAACTCTCTCCTTCCTTCCTTCCTTCACAATAAAGGGGCCAAAACAATCAAGCCCACAATAAGTAAAGGGGGGAGATGTCTCAATTCTCTCTCCTGGTAGATTTGCCATTTGTTGAACCTCAGTTGTTCTTCTGTATCGTCTACATTTTACACACTTGTAAATGTGTGAGGAGACCACACTTCCACATCCTAGGACCCATATTCCGCTTGCGCGCAACTCGTTCATGGTCATGCCCCTTCCTTGATGGTGTATACGCTCATGATGATGTTTGACCAGCAGAGCTGACACATGAGATTTTTTCGGAAGCATCACAGGATGCTTTACATCATGGTGTAAGGCTGACTGAGACAGCCGTCCTCCCACCCTAAGAACATTGGTTTCGTCCAGGAAAGCATTCAGCTGGCGTAGCCTGTTGTGCCTGCTCAAAGTGTGTTCCTTCTTGCCTCTTATTTTCTTTATGTCTTCAGCAAACGCGTCTTCTTGTACGAGTTTGATGATGAAGATCTCTGCTTCTCTTCGTTCTTCAAGATTAGTCGACTCATTAGTTCTCGACTGAAATCCCTTAAACTCTCTGACAAATCTCTTGAGCCTGGCAATGGCTCTCACCACTCTGGACCAGTCAGAAAATTAGGTAGTTAAACGGTTTACCATTGGATTCTGTTCTCTTGCTTTAACTGCATGAACATGTGCTCTCCGAAGTTCAGGATCAGTAGCCTCAACTTCTCCCACCATTCCCACTTCATGTGGGAGATTTTGCTGCCAAAGGAAGTTGGGTCCTTTCAGCCAGCTAGATTCTTTAATTTGAACTGCAGTCAATCCTCTTGAGGCTCCATCAGCTGGGTTGTCTTCAGAGTTGACATGTCGCCATTGTTCAGGTTTTGTGCTAGATCTTATTCGCTGGATGCGGTTGGCCACGAATGTTTGGAACCTTTTAGCATCATTGTTCACATAGCCAAGGACCACCTTTGAGTCAGTCCAGTAATACTCTTGCACATTTTCAATCTCCAGCTCGCCTCTAATGATATCACCAATGCGGACTGAGGTCACAGCTGAAGATAACTCAAGCCTTGGGATGGTTAGTTTGGTAGGGGCTACTCTTGCTTTCCCCAAGACAAGTGAACAACTTATCTGTCCTGTTTCACTCACCACTCTAAGGTATGAGCATGCACCATACCCTTTGAAGCTTGCATCAGAAAAGTTGTGAAGCTCATATAGTGAGACTTCACCAAAGTTTGATGGAAGGTAGCTTCTTGGAATCTTTAGAACTGCCAAATGAGGCAGATCTTTGAGCCATGACTCCCATTGTGGCTGGATGTGCTCGGGGAGAGGTTCGTCCCAGCTTACCTTGTCTCTACACAGTGTTTGAAGAATCTGTTTGCCGACAAGTAGGAATGGAGCCATGAAACCTAGTGGATCATAGACTGAGGCAACAGTTGAGAGAACGCCTCTCCTTGTCAGTGGGTTTTCTTTTACCACCACCCTGAACTGAAATTCATCCGCCTCAACACACCACTGAACTCCAAGTGCTCGCTCGATATGAAGTTCTCCTAGAGCCATGTTTAGATCTTTGGTCTGAACACATTCTTGTGGTGGAATTGTTGCAATCACACTCTCATCGTTGGATACAAACTTATGTAGCCGTAGATTTCCTGTTTTGCACAGAGCTCTTGATTCCTTTACCAGGCGTATAGCTTCAGCAGTCGACCTTACACTTGTCAGGCCATCATCTACATAGAAGCTTCTTTGGATGAACTTAATGGCTTCTTTGCTGAACTTGCCTTGGCCTTGTGAAGCTAGGTATTTCAGTCCAAAGTTGGAGCAACCAGGGGATGAAGCTGCCCCAAAGAGGTGTACCTTCATCCTGTATACTGAGGGTTCAGAATCCAAATCACCTCCATCCCACCAGAGGAACCTGAGATAATCTTGATGTTCCCTTGCAATGTGAAACTGGTGAAACATTTTTTTCGATGTCACACATTATGGCTATAGGACCCTTTCTAAATCGACACAACACACCAACTAATGTGTTAGTCAGGTCTGGACCTGTCAAGAGATGGTCATTTAGAGAGGTTTCTTGGTAGCGTGCCGAACAATCGAAAACCACACGGATCTTCCCAGGCTTGTGGGGATGGTAGACACCATGGTGTGGTATGTACCATGCTGGCTGGTTGTCTAATTCAGACTGTGGCACCTTCTCAGCATCTCTTCTACTTATGATTTCATTCATGAAATTGACATAGTCCGTGTAATATTGTTCATTTCTCCTCAGTCGACGCTCTAATGAGCTGAGCCTGTGAACTGCACACTGTTTATTGTCTGGAAGATTAGGTTTGTCTGTCTTGAAAGGAAGCTGAAGTTCATAGTGGCCATCTTCCTTCTGTCTTATTCCAGCTTTCACTTTAGACAGAAAGAGGAGGTTCTCCTGAGAAACTGGATTATCATCTGTTGAGTGATCTGTGAAATCTGATTCAAAAGTCTTAATTATGTCAAGTGGGTTGATCTCTTTGACTTGAGTCCTGCACGCAAAGTGCACTTCCTTCTTTAGCTGAACTGATGGATGCACAGTTGGTGTCACTTGTCGTACTATGATTCTATGACTGAATCCTATTGGATCGCTGTTGTCGCTTGCTGAATGTGAGCAACCAACAATGCTCCAGCCCAGATCAGTCCGCTGCGCATATGGATGATTTTCGTCACCAGACAGGATCTCTCTTGGGAGGAGGGCTCGTTGACAGTTGTAGCCTATAAGAAGGCCTACTTCGCAATCCAACTGTGGTGGAATCTTTTCTGACAGTTGCTCTAGATGTGGCCATTTTAGAGCTGTTTCAGAGGTAGGAATGTGCAGCCTGTTTACTGGGATAAATTCTCTTGTGAAAACAGGTGGTAGTGGAATTCTTTTCTCTGAGTTGTATCCTCTCACTTGTAGACCTGTCAGTTTCTGACATGGAATAACTGTCGACTTGGCAGACGTTGTGGACAGTCGCAGACTGACATTCTCTCTGTTTGTGTTCAGGCCTTGAGCTACTTCATCTAGTATGAAGGTGGTATCACTCTGTGTGTCTAAGAGTGCATAAACTAGCAGTTCTTGATCTGGCTGCTTAATAGATGACACCCAGACTGGCAAGATAGAAGATGTTCGTGTGCTTAGACCCTCTTGAATAACTCTGTTGGAAGTGGCTGTTGCGGTCCTTTCTGTGGTGTCTGCCTTGTCCTTTGAAATTTCACTTCCATTTAGGTGGATTGGCCTTTGACGTTCCTTGAACTTATCGTCATGCAAACATGTTGGGTGTCTCTTTTGGCATTTCTCACACGTGCTTTTGTTATCACATTTTCTTGAGTGATGACCGGTCTTCAAACATCCAAAGCAAAGCTTCTCTGTGTGTACAAACTTAACACGATCCTGAACTGTCTTTTCTGTGAAACTTTGGCATTTGTCTAGGATGTGTCCTGTCCTTTTGCAGAAAACACATGATGTAATACTGCTCTGTGTTGTACTTGTGGTCAGAGTCTTTGCTTGATTCTATTGCCGGTAATCGTCATCATCAACAACACACAAGCATACAAGTGTGCATATTTAAAAATAAAGCAGGAGCAAAACTGAGTTTGGTACTCACATTTTTATTACCAATAATCGTCATCATCAACAACACACAAGCATACAAGTGTGCGTATTTAAAAATAAAGCAGGAGCAAAACAAAGTTTGGTACTCACATTTTTATCATCAATCAAACCCATCGAAGTCCTCATCCTCTGTGTCTGAATTGAACAGCTGCGCTAAATCTCCATCAAACATGCCAGGTTCACTGTCTTCACCGTCAGAGTCACTTTCCGTGCCGTGCGGCTCCTCGGAAACGATGCCGGCTTTTGCGAAAGCTCGAACAACAGTGCCAGCAGACATGTTAGCCCAAGCATCTACAATCCATTGGCAAATTGTGGCGTAACTCGCCCGGCGCTGCCTTCCACTCTTAGTGAAACTGTGGTCTCCACCGGTCATCCATCGCTCCCAGGCCGCTCGCAGCCTTACTTTGAACGGGCGGTTCACACCGATGTCCAGCGGTTGGAGTTCCTTTGTCAGGCCTCCCGGAATGACAGCAAGCTCACAGTTCATTTGCTTCACAAGTTTTTTCACATCGGCTGTGAGATGGGCACGCATAGAGTCACAGATCAACAGCGATGGTGATGCGTGGAAAAAACCACCTGGTCTCCTTACATACACCTCCCTCAGCCAGTCTTTCATCATTTCCTCATCCATCCAGCCCTTTTCATTTGCCTTAATGATGATTTCTGCTGGAAACTTCTCTTTAGGCAAAGTCTTTCGCTTAAAAATCACCATAGGCGGCAGTTTCTGTCCATTAGCATGGCAGCCAAGCACAACAGTAAAAGAAGACTTTTCATACCCCGTTGTGCGTATCGCTACCGTGCTGGTCCCCTGCTTCTCCACAGTGTGACTCACCGGGATGTCAAAAGTGAGCGGGACCTCGTCCATGTTTGTGATGTGGCTGGGCTGGATGTTTTTGTCGCCGATGTGTTTGCTGCAGTAGGAGCGGAAGATGGCCAGCTTTTCCTTATAATCCGCTGGAAGTTGCTGCGCTACCGTAGTCCTGGTCCGGATGGAAAAATGGCACCGTTTCATAAAACAAAAGCACCAAGACGGACCTCCTTGGAAATGTTCAATGTTCATCTCTTCAGCTAGTGAAACTGCTTTTAGCCGAATGGTGACCGTCGAAACGCTTCTCCCGCTCTCTCTTTGCTCGATGATCCACCGCTCGAGTCTTTCCTCCAACTCGAGCCACCTCGCCTTATGTCCGCGGAAACTCAGCTGCGTTTTCTTGACCTGCCGGAGCTTGTTTTCCAGCTTCCTCCATTTGCGAACCATCGATTCGTTAATCTTAAATTCTCTCGCCACTGCTCGATTTCCATGTTCCTCCGCGTAGCTGATGGCCTTCAGTTTAAACTGTGCTTCGTAAGCATGTCTCTTTGCCATTTTCAGGGTTGTTAAAACAACGATGTCCTGCATAATGCACATACCTGTTCTTTTATACAGGTATGTGCGATTGTCCCGGTATATACGATCAACGCCCACACTTCACCCTTTAACGTTCTCATGGTGTTCTCTCTACGTCCTCCTTACAACACATAGGGCGCACCGCGCTATAGGGCGCGCCGCACTTTTTGAAGAAAATCTAAGACTTTTAAGTGCGCCTTATGGTCGTGAAAATACGGTATTTGGCTTCGTAGATGCCTTGGTTTCTCGCTTTCAACACTCTTAAGTGCTTGTATTGAGGAAATTGGATCGCAAGCAAGATCTGCTTCCTTTGATAGGAAGTCAACAAACACCTTGAATGGTGGGTACTCAGCTTTCACTTGTCTGACTTCCATCACTTTGCGATTCCAGCTGGAAACCAACCAATCTGGCAATTTCAGCAGAATCCTCTGACTCTCAACGCAGTCATTCAAGACCTCCAGCATCTTGACATGAGACATGGCAGCCTCACAGCTCTTGAGAAAGTCTGCAAATTCTCTTAGCTCGCAAGCATCCTTAGAACCTATCTTTGGCCATGCATGCAGCTTGTCTCTGAGTGACTTCCCAATTAGGAATGGGTCTCCGAAACGTTTCTCTAAAAGCTTCCAGGCTGAGTCATATGCTGCTTCTGTGCCCAATAGAAGAAATCCTTCCATGGCCTTCTTTGCTGTGCCACCTAAGTACTTTCTTAGGTAATACAGTTTTTCATTCTTTGGGATGTTCTTCCTTTCTATTAATGTTTCAAAGGACAGTTGCCAGTCTTTGAACTTCAAGGGATCTCCTGTAAACACCGCAGGCTCTGGTGTTGGGAGCCGGTTTGCACTCATAGCTTCTACTAGTACATTGACCAGATCTAAGCTATTCTGCTCTTGAGGCCTCAACACTGAGGCTGGAGGAGACTGAGGTAGCTGTTGTGGACAAGGAGCTTGACTTGTGACTGCTAGGGATTGAGGAATGAATGGGGGACTTGATGCATTGAGAGAATGGGTTGTGACTGGAAGTACTGTGGAGTAAGCGACTCTAAGCTCTGGCAGTACTTCACTACCATACAACAAATCAGTTGCTTCTATGTTTTCTTCAGCTTCATCATAGACCCTCACTCGAGCTCTAGCAGCATTTAGCTTCTTTACTTCTTCTAGGCGTGCAAGTTTTCTATGTTTATCTTGGATTGCTTGCTGTCTGGCTAGGTTCTCAGCCTCTAACATTTGAAGTTCTGTTTCTTCCTTTTCTTGCTCCTCCAACACTGCCAAGACTTCCTGAGTTGCAGCAGCTTCAGCTACAGCTTCTATTCTTTTGACAGAGTGGCTGCTAGAGTGGGTAGAACTACATCCTTGACGAGACAGTGGTCTAGAAACAGAACCTGTTGAACCTAGAACAGATCCAGCATCAGGCCAAGACTCTTCATCTTTATCTGCTTCATGACCTTTAAGCTGTCTCTCTGCTCTTTGAATAATAAATTCTGAGAATGACATGCATGTATCAACCCTGCGCCGCAGGTCTGGTTCAGGGGTTTGCGCTTGACGCAGCTCCTCATAAACTACCTTTACATTAGAACAGGTGCTTTTGATGTTCTCGATAAGCTCAGTTAACTCATCCTTAGAAGCATCACCACTTAATAACTCTTTGCCTATTCGTGCATGACACCTCCACTTCTCATAGATGATTTTGTATTTGCGTTGAATGTGCTTCAGTCTCTCATCTTGGTATGCTCTTCCCCTTTCTGTTAGGGTACGCGGCCTCTCACTTCTTCGAAGCCCCTCTAGTTCTGCTGCAGATTCAGTGACAGTAGCTTCAGCTTGAGCGGATTGTTCAGCATCTTTATGGCAGGTCTCTCTGCTTATGTTAGACATGTTGAGATTATAGCAGTGTGATTGTGCAGCTATTAAACTTCAACTAGATTTATTCTGGACTATGTGTAAGTGAAAGTTGCAATAAACTTAATTTGAATAGCAAGTAAGGTTCATAAATGTATGTATGAGTCTTCCAACACACTGTTGACTTCAATACTGAACTTAAGTTTCAAACAGACAAGAACAGCAAAAATTACCTTATCACAAATATACAATAACAGTGTAAATGTACTTAGAAATACCTTAAATCCTTATCATTTACATTACTAAAGGTTTTCAAGTTTTCACATCAGTATGGTACCCCTTTAAAATTCACATGAGGTGCCCTTTAAAACTCAGCAAATTTTGTATAACTCAAAATTACTCATAACCTGTGAGCTTGTTAAATATTTACTTGTTTGTTCTATAAACCTTGTGATGTACAACAACTATAAATGCAAACACATTGGATTAATCTCTACATTAAGCAAGCAAGAATAACAGATGAGTCCATTAGTTGCAATTTCCACATTTTACCACTTCTCACACCACCTTAACTTCACTTTTGTGGTAGAGCTTCTCCTGATCTTAAACGTGAAAATTAGCACTTTAACTCAGTCTAACCACCGTTGCTTGTTAATGCTGTGCCGATATGCGTTATGCACTCTGCTTATCTGACGTGATGCACCGGATCCGCGTCGTTTCGTCATCCGCGGCGATCCTGTCCTCTCCTACCCATGTTGAGCAGGTGAGTTCTCACTGTAGCTCTCTTCACTACAACACAGACACAGGTCGGTTCTTTGAAACGGGCGTTTATTACTTGGGCCTTCTCTCCTCAGCTTCACCATCACCAGTACGCCGATACGCCATTACGCCAATACGCCGTGAGAACTGGTCACGAGCGAACAGTACAAACCAATTAGCAACTTTACAGTACACATATTAAGTCCAAACACAAATAAAAAAAACATTTCTCAAATGACAAATACCTCGTTGGCTGCTTGTCCTGACAAGAGGTCCTTAAGTCCTTGTATTGCCCTTTCTTTTAGTAAACTTTTAGCTTAAAATCGCTTCATGAGAGACATCTGCTCCCTCGCAGTCCATGAAAAGTCTCGTGTACTCTCGTTAAGGGTATTCTCACGAGACACTAGCTCTTACACCTTACACATGTACATTTCAAATAAAGACATTTCAACACAAACTATATATATTCATGAAATTATGTAACTTATTATAAATCAGTCATCTACATCATGAAATCCACACAGAACATTTTAACAGCATTTACATATTTCCTGCAAGATCAGTGTGGTGATATGAGAGCCCTTTGGGATAATGACTGGGTGCTTCACATGTTCTGGCATCCCAGCAGCTTCGAGGTGACCACCAACTCTCAAAACTCCGTCCTGCATCACGGGATTAAGTTTCCTCAAGTGACTAGTCTTTGTCACACACTTGCCTTTCTTTAACATGGTGATCTCTTCTTGGAATTGTTGACTTTGACAGAACTTAATGATCTCTGTCTCAGCTTGCACCAGATCTTTCAGGGTAAGTGTTGTCTGCATTGATTCGTTGTCTTGTTCTTTCTGTTTAACGTACGTCTCTTTCCTTTTTTCACATCGTCGTAGCAGTAAGTCTTTGAGTTTGATCATCCATGCCACAGCTCTCTTCACTCGATGCCAGCTGGAATAGTGATTGATCAGCTTGTTCAACGTGTGAACATTCTCAGCTGCATTCGTGAGATGTACCATGGTTGCATGCCTCACTTCGCTGTCATCTTTATCAATCCTTTCCTTGTCAGGTCTTTCTGGCCACTGTCTTTCTGGGGTTTTCAGGAAAGCTGGGCTGTGGAACCAGCTTAGATTCCTCATGAGCTTAGATGGTGCAAGCCCTCTGGATGCACAATCAGCTGGATTGATTGCTGTACCAACGTACCTCCACTGCTGAGGATTTGTTAGCTCTCTAATGACCGCAACGCGATTGGCCATGAATGTCTTGAAGCGAAGACTCTCATTTTCAATATACTTCAATACAGTTGTGCTGTCAGTCCAGAATGTAGATTCAAGAAGATTCATCTAAAGCTCCGTTCTTAACATTTTGTCTGTCTTTGCAGCAACCATAGCTGCAGTCAACTCTATTCGTGGAATAGTGGTTTGCTTCAGGGGCGCCACACGGGATTTTCCCATCATTAACGTACAGTGAACACGTCCGTCATTGCTGGTCATCCTCAAGTATTACACTGTTCCATATCCACTTTCGCTCCCATCAGAAAAATGGTGGAGCTGTGCTGTTGCGACAGGACCGAAGTCCAATGGTCTCACACACCTGGGTACGGTTACCTCTGACAGCTGGCACAGCTCTTGTAACCACTTGTTCCACTTATGACTGAGCTGTTCTGGGATCTCATCATCCCAAGCAAGACCCTCCCTGCATAACTGCTGCAAGATCATTTTTGCAGGGAGAGTTCCTGGGGAAAGGAATCCCAGTGGGTCATAGATGGAGCTGGTGACGGAAAGTATTCCACTTCTCGTCACAGGTCTTTCTTTGATGTTAATCCTGAACTTGAATGCGTCAGACTCACGGCACCATAGAACTCCTAAAGCACGTTCCATAGGCAGCAGGTCATGGTTCAAGTTCAGGTCTCTGACATCTTTGGCTCTCTCATGCTCAGGGATGAATGAGAGCAAGGCACGACTGTTGCTTGTCCATTTTGTTAGGTGAAATCCTCCACCAGAGCACAATTCAGTGAGGTCTGTGTATAACTCCATATCTTGAGTTTCCGTGGCAACAGACTTCAAGCAGTCGTCAACATAAAAATTTTCCAGAACTGTGCTTACAGCTTCAGGTGATGATTTTCTGCGGTTCTCCTCTGCTGTTCTTCGCAGTGCATAGTTGGCACAACTGGGAGAAGAAGTCACGCCGAAGATATGCACCATCATCCTGTACTCAGCAATGTCTCAATTGAGGTCCCCTGCTGGCCACCACAGAAAGCGCTGCAGGTCAGCATCGTCATCCGGGACACACACCTGATGGTACATTGCTTCGATATCTGCTGTAAAGGCGATAGACTCTTGTCTGAACCGTGTCAGCACTCCGATCAATGAGTTTGTTAAATCTGGCCCTTGTAGAAGTTCACTATTCAGTGAAACTCCTTGGTAGCTGGCAGCGCACTCAAAGACCACCCTCAGCTTCTTTTTTTGTGGATGGTATACCCCATGGTGGGGAATATACCACTGTTTTCCATCCTTGCGGTTCACCTGTGTTGTTGGAACCTCAACGGCATATCCCTTGCTCAACATGTCACTCATGAAGGCAGTGTATTTTTCATGGAGTGCAGGATTCCTTTTCAGCTTGCGCTGAAGGCTCAGTGCACGCTGTAACACTGCACTTCGATTGTTCGGCATCTGAACACACGACTTCTTCGTAGGAAGGCTTATGGAATAGTGTCCATCAGTGAGACGAGTAGAGCTTGACACAGACTCCATAAAGTGGTGGTCCTCTTGAGACATTCCTGCTTTATCATCACAGTGACACTCAGGAAAGTCGTGGTTATACTGTCGTACAAGCAGTTGTTCCACACTATCGATGGCTATTCTGTTCACAATAGCACATGGTTGTACATCATTGGCTGCAGTATCTGTTTCTCTGAGTGGTCCATTCAGAATCCATCCAAGTGCTGTCTTTACGGCATATGGACCATTGTCCTCACTTGGGATCACCTTCCATGGCTCCAATATGGTGTATTCTTTAGTTTCAATGAGAAGCTCCACTTCAGCCTCAATATGAGGCAACCTCACCTCGCGTAGGTACGGCCACTTGTCAACCTCTTTCTGGAGTGGGATGTTCTCTCTGGAAACAGGAATACTTTTCTGTGTGAAGACCTTTGACAGTGCGATAAAGTTGTTGTCTGCCAGACTGCTGACTTCCAGTTCTGTGAGCACATAACTCTCCTCTCGACTTTTGGAATTTACGGTCCTCAACGTTAGCTCGGTTCGTATGCCTTGCACCTTCAATTGCCTTGCCAAGGCTTCGGTGCAGAACGATGCAGAGCTACCTGGGTCAATGAAAGCGTAAACCGCCACAGCCTTGTCACTCTTGCAGGACTTCACCCTTACAGGTACAATGGCAAGCACGCAGCTGCCTCCAGCCCCAGTACAGGCACTTGTCTCCTTTTCTTCAGACAACCCTGCTGGGCCTTTAGCAGTGCTACCCATATTGATCTCATCGGGAGGCTTCTCTTCCTCATAACTTGAGAAGTGCAACAAACTTGGATGCTTGAGTGAACAAACCTCGCACACCATCTTCTTTTTGCAATCTCTGCTCATGTGACCCTTTAGCAGGCATCCAAAGCAAAGTCCGTTTTTCTTCAAGTAGTCCACTCTATCCTTATGAGTCTCCTCTCTAATCTTGTAACACTCTTGCAGTGTATGAAGTTTCCCACAGAACATGCAAGGTCTTGTGAAGGCGCAGTTGAGTGACAGGTCACTCTGGTTCTTACTCACTCTGCTTCTTTTGTCCATTTCTGAACCTTGGTTAACCTTGATAGCAAAGCTGCTCCCATGTCTAATGTCTTTCTTCAACTTATTTCCTTGCTGTGGCTTTTTCATAACCTTGTCTGACACTGCTGTTTCAAGATCGCCAAAGAGTGGGTCGGACATGATCTTTGCTTGGCGTTCAACGAAGGCCACCAGCTCTGTGAATCTTGCTCTGTGCAGCGCCTCCTGAATATCATATGCATGGATTCTCCAGCGCTCTCTTATTTTAAATGGCAACTTGGAAATGATGACCCTCATAGTTGCAGGGTTGTCCATCTCTTCCATATATTCCACATCCTCCATGGCATTACGACAGCTCACCAGGAATACAGAGAATGCGCTCAACGCCTTTCCATCTTCAGCCTTAATTTGTGGCCACTTCGATGTCTTCTCAATTAGCGTGCTAGCAATCTGTAACTCATTTCCATATTTATCTTGAAGCAGCTGCAGAGCCCTTTCATACCCCTGATGTTCAGGCATATGCTGACAACTCCTCACAAGATCACGAGGCTCGCCTCGAGTATACTGCTCCAGAAAATATAGCTTGTCTGAATTGCTATCAGCTCTGGTGTCAATAGCGTGCATGAATGCCCTCATAAACGACCTGTACTCCAAAGGATCTCCGTGGAACACTGGCACATCCCTTTGTGGTAACCGAGCCAGCTGTTGGTTCTTTACAAGCATCTCTGTGATATCTGCCTTTTTCTGCATAACTTGATAAAGCTCACTTGGTCTGGTCTCCTGCAGTGAGTCACCATCTTGGCGTTGGCTCGGCCCCTGCAGTGGAGTTCTATGTGTCTTAGGTATGGCCCCTGCTGCAGTACCTGGATCACCAGGATTCCTCCAAGAGCCAGACCTCTCTATCTCTGTTGGCTTCCCTGGTGTGTGCTTTACGTTGCCATGACCATCTTCGTTATTCATCTTCAGGAGGTCACGACGTGGCATTACCGTAAGTCTGGTTTCACTCACTTGAGACTTAACCCCTTCACATTCCTCATACACTTTCACTTTGGCAGTAGACGCTGCAATGGCTGTTTCAATTTCCAGTCTCTCCTTTGCAGCTTTAATTTCTGCTTCTTTTAACTCTAGAGCGTGTTTTTCTTTCAGAGACGCTGCTTGTGCCATCAGAGCTGCTCTGTTAGCTTCTTCCTTGACGCGCTCTGACGATGCTATCGACACCCTTGACGTGTTGGATACTTTAGACTTGTTTGACACTCTAGATGTTTTTGACACTCTGGATGCACTGTCCATGGGAGTTATCTCTTGATCACATGTTTGTATTTCAATCTATGTATTAAACTTTCAGTGCCTCTCTCACATCATTTACAGCCGGCAGAATTTCACGGCTCAAAAGTCGCTCAGTTTCATCTTCTTGTGCTGTCACTTGCCCTAATTTGCCTCTTCTCACCTTTGTGAGCTGATGCAGTTTGAACTCCAGACCTCTGTCTGTCATTGCCCTCTGGCTGTCATCACGCGTAACTACACCCACACTGTCATTAATGTCGTCTGCCATTGTAATTATATAACACCGCTAAGCCGTAATGATTTTCTTCGGCACAGCTGTCGGGTGGTGTACTGCACAAACTCCTTTTCTACTTCCACAGGTAAGATGCATCTGACAAAACACTTTTTACTTAGCTGTATGCCGTGTTGTTGTGTGTAGGCGTCCTTATGCCGACGATCTGGTGACTTTTCTACGTCTCAGTCGGTGGCTCCACCGCAGAAGACATTCCTCCGTTACTCACTAGTTTTTTTACTTTTATGTAGTGGCGAATTTCTGTCCCAAGCTTCGAAAAAATAATTCTTCCACTTCTTAATGTGAGCTGTTCAGATTTATTTCTGACTCGTACATAAAAAACAAAAGATGTCACGGTCAAAAAACTATTTGCTGCTACAACGCACATTTCCATTGCTGTCCTGGCTCACTCTAACCTGCTACCACACATGCGCTGTAATGTTTTCTTGCCCGACACAAATTAAACGCGCAGCATTTATTCTCTAACAACATATTATACAAAATCAAACATGTAACATAATAACTGAAACAGTATCAAACATATTTCTCTATAGATTGGCTCTAACAGGCAGATTCATTAACATGATGCTGATTATAATCTGGCTGTAATCTCCTGCAATGACCACAATCAGCGGGATGAGGAATAACGGACTTTTCTATGGTTTCCTTTAGCTGTTGCTAGCTTGCCATATTTATGCCTCACTATTAGCAACTTGTAAGACATGCGCTATTTAGCCAATTCTGGGTCTGTAGTGACCCCTTGTGGACATTGTGAGATGTTGCTTGTGTTGAGTAGATGATGTGTTGTGATTGTTTTCCTAGTTATCTATGACTCTACTAATTATAAAATTGTCCATTTCTGTTTCCAAACATATAAAAATGCCCAACAGAATTATTTTCCCAAGTGCTGCTGCTTACTGCTTTTGCTATAATGGGAGTCATATTTTATTAGAAATTTATTAGGATTTTGTATTTTGAGATATTACAATCAGAACTGAAACGATAAAGAAGAAAGAAATTAGTGAGGAAGTTTACAGAAGGAGAGGGAGAGAAAAAAAAACACAGAGGCTCTGCTCCAAACCTGCACAAAACCAACAACAGAGAAACCATGGCAACAACCAAGATATGTACAAGTACCAGTAAATGATAACATTAAATGTTACTGAGCAGCACACAGGACTACATGATATGTTTAGAGGCAGCAGCCAACCAAGATAGTGTGTGTGTGTGTGTGTGTGTGTGTGTGTGTGTGTGTGTGTGTGTGTGTGTGTGTGTGTGTGTGTGTGTTTGATCGTTTTTTGTTTGTTTGTTTTTTAGGCAGGTTTGCAGCAGATCCTCAGTGTTTTTCTCTCCCTCTGCTTCTGTAAACTTCCTCACCAATTTCTTTCTTTCTTTTTCTTTTCTGTTCTGATTGTAATAACTCAAAATAAAAACTCCTAATAAATTTCTAATAAAATATGACCATTATAGCAAAAGCAGTAATGATGCACTTGGGAAAATCACAACACATGTATGGAGTAGAAAGTTCAGATATGTGTTTAAAATTGTAGGGAGTAAAAAGTAGTTAGAAAAAAACTACTCAGGTAAAGTACAGATACCTTAAAATTGTACTTAAGTACTTACTGCCCAACTGTGGAGAAGAGGAGAGTTTTATTCCTCACATTATGTAAATAATAATGTAAACTTTATTGACCCCTGTGGGTAAACTCCTCTCTGCATTTAACCCATTCACTCAGTGAAGCAGGGGGCAGCCATTGGGCGCCCGGGGAGCAGCGTGTAGGGACGGTACCTTGATCAGGGGTACCTGAGGGGAGCTGTTCAGGGGAATCGAACCCCTGATCTTCCTATCATGGGCCACCACTCTACCTACTGAGCTATCTCTGCCTGATAAATGAGTTAGCTGTTAGAACTGTCATCAGTTACTATGAAACTATGTAATCAATATACAGTAATAATGTAACATTAGAGTACTGACCTGAATGAGTTTTGCCTCCTGAGGGTTACAGCTGTGTATGATGTGTTTAACAGGCACAAACTAAGATGTACAAACATGTTCATCCAAACATTAAATACACCTCCACGAGTCACCTGATACACACCTGTGCACGTGTAGTTGTGAGACTGTCAGCTTTCACTGAGCTCACATTTAGGCTGCGTCCACACGTACTCGGGTATTTTTGAAAACGCAGATTTTTCTGTGTTTGCACCTTTCGTCCACACGTAAACGCCGTTTTCGATCACTGAAAACTGAGATTTTTAAAACTCAGTTTTTGCTTTTACGTGTTGACGAGGAAAACAGAGATTTAGTCACGCAACGTCAAAGGTGTGCGCCTTTTTTGACGTGCCGCTGTGCGCCACGTTATTGTTTACATGAGATTAATTCCTACAATGGTGGATATACACAAAATACTGTTGCTGTTAATCTATCTGCAGTTTTACACACGTACATGTACACACACAGTTACTGTCCCTCCATTTACAAAGACGTCAGAGTGAACAGAGTCAACACAGACGCTCTCACAACCTAAATCCAGACGCCACGTCATTGACGGTTTTTAATGAATTTAATTTGTATTTAATTTAAATTTATGCATGTTGTATGTATTTGTTCATTCCTAAATTGTGAGTCTACAGCAGCCAGAGTACTGTTTTTGGTTATTAACATTTGATGAAGTCACTTAAAAACACAAACACTTTTCAGAAGTACTTCAGGTTTGCATCAAACCTGCTCACTCTTTCCCTCCCAGGCTTCTAGACTCCTGATTGGCCAACATTTCTACACGGCGTGGATTTGACATGTTCTTGATCGTGTTTGACTGCGTTTTTGGCGAGATTTTCTTTAAAAACACAAACAGAAAATCTCAGTTTTCCAAAGTACGTGTGGACATAGCCTTAGTGTGAGCAGCCAAACATGATGGCAGACTGCCACAGATCACTGCTGAGGAAAGAGGAGGCGTTCAGCTTCCTCATAGTTTCACACCTGCATGAAGCAGCCTCACCCTGACAGCTTCAAATCACTGTGTCAGCTGATCACTTCCTGTCCTGTGATTGGCTGAGCTTCAGGCCTTCTCTCAGTAAACTGGAAACAGGGATTGAGACAGTGTGAGGGTTTGTGGAGTGCCACAGTGCTGTAATGAATACTGTAGTGGAAGAAGTTCTTTCACACTCTTCATCCTGGAGCTGCTTTATGTCCATGATCTGCATGGAAACACATCTATGGAGAGGAAATCCAGCTGCTGAGGGTCACATCTGCATCATTGTAGCTACAGTGGATGTTTCAGCGTCAGGACTGGAGGCGGAGCTTTGTGCGTGTCAGGGTGAGGCCGCAGCAGCCGCCTCCAACCGGAGCGCTCGGGCGTGAAACTAGAGGAAAGCCGACGTCCTCCTCTTTCCTCAGAAGTGATCTGTGGCCGGCCGGACTTCGTTCCACAGATGTGCTTTAACAAAGTGTGAAGCTGAACTCTGAGCTGTGACAGTGTGAGCAGTGTGAGAGTGTCAGTAGATGATCAGCAGAGGAAAGTGAAGCTGCTGTGAGCTGATGTCCTGAAGGGCTTTTAAAGAGTCTCTGAGTTTGACAGGAACATGAAGATGTTTGTGGTGTTTGTGATCCTCCTGCACGGTAAGTACACCTTCCTCTCTCTGCTCTCATCATCAGCTTTTCTTTCATCTCTCTCTCTTTAATGTGTTGAAGTGCAGCAGGAGGAGATTTCCATCAAACACTGGATTCTGATTCACATCAAACTAACAATCCAAAGCAGCAACTTTCAAATCACTGGATTCTTTCTGAGCTTCTTTCATTGATTGTGACCAACATACATGTTTGCTGTGGATCCACATCTGCTCTTACTGCTAATGTCATGAAGCTGTTTGAGTGGTGAGCAGTCAAAGCAGCAGGTCCTAACAGGGACATAGCAGGATATTCCTGCCTGTAAATGAGCTGTAACTGCACATATGAGCACAGCTGGTCTGCATGTAGTGAACACAAAGAGTCTGTGTGAGCTGAATTTACACCAGTCTGGTTGTGTTCCTGTTATTTTGGCCATTTGACAAACTCAAATGTATTTAAGCTTAAATGAAAGTGCACTTATAAAAATGCTGTAACATCACAGTCCTGCTGATTTTCCTTTGATGGAGGCCAAAACCTCTTTGGTGGACACCAAACATTTTCCTCTGCAGGTGAAACTCTGCAGTGATCTGAGCGTGTTCTGTTCTCTGGCATCTCTCTGAATGATGTTGAAATGCTTGATTTTCTTGTCTGTGGTCACGAGGATCTTATCTTCCATCCCTGCTTCTGTTTCCTGCTCACAAACCTGCATCCATCTCAGCGTCTAAACTCAAAGTCAGCAGCAGCTTCTTAGCTGTCTCTGCCCTCATAGCCCTGATCTCGGGGACTCTTAGATCATTTCAATATGTACATGGAAATCTGTCCTCGCTGCTTTGAAGGTGAAACATCAGAAATATGTCCAGTGATCACAGCAGAGATATAAAAACACAAAGCAGAAGAGCTGACGGGAACTGGGAGAAAGATGAACAATCCCAGGGTTTTATTCCAGGTGAGAAGACCTCCTGGCCAAACTGATGATTGACTGTGAAAAGTTCAGTTTAGAAGCACTTAGAAGTGGATGCGTCGGTGAGTTTAAAATATTAATTTTCCATTTAAAACCAATTTTCGCTTGAATAACGCAAAATTTTCATTCTACCATAGCCTGTATATAAAGATGGAAATGGTCACTAGGGGTGTGTTTTGATGATCGATTTATCGATTAAAAAAAAAAGAGTCTAGATCTATTCTGGATAACGTGATATTAAATTCATTAAATTCTTAATTGATTTTTAAGTATAAATGTATTTTGCCTGAAACGCCAGAATCTCAGGTTAAAGCTCACAAAACTATTTCAATAACCACCAAACAGCTAAAACAGTAAAGGAGAGCCGGTAAACGGATTCCACACAAAGACGTAAAGGCAGAGTGTAGCTTGTCCAACCGACGGCACAGGCAGGTCATCAGTCACATCACATTTTGGACAAAGAGGACAGATGGTTTGAAAGAGGAGTGAAAGAAGCCATCTATGTCCACTGTGAGCGACCATCTTTGAACAGAGGCGGTGGTTTACGACACCAACTGTCTGCCATCTATAATCCAGTTTTGAGTTCCCTCCCCAGACGCCTTAACGCCCACTCTGACCTCAGGAATTCACATGATAAGGTGGGGCCAGGTTTCACAATGAGCTCACCCGAAACTCTGGCTGATTAGGACCCACACCCAGTTTCACACCTTGGCTCAGGCGATTAGGGGATCATCAGGGGGTCCTTTTGTCCCTCTGTGGGGGGATACTCCCACTAGGTTTATATCTGGGACTCTCCACCATTTGACCTTAGAACTGAAGAAGCTTCTCGGATGAGAGGTGAAACGTCTTCAAGCAACTTAAAGAAGTCCAGACGCTTTTCTTTGCAAGCTCCTTTGACTAACCTCAGTTTTATCTGAATTAAGAAGCAGAAAGTTAGCGGCCATCCAGGTCTTTTTGTCTTTAAGACATTCCTGCAGTTTAACTAATTGGTGTGTGTTATCTGGCTTCATAGACAGATAGGGCTGGGTGTCATCTGCATAGCAGTGAAAATGTATGCTATGTCTTCTAATGATACTGCCTAGGGGAAGCATGTATAATGTAAACAGAATTGGTCCTAGCACTGAACCCTGTGGAACTCCATAATTAACCTCAGTGTGTGAAGAGGACTCTCCATTTACATGAACAAACTGGAGTCTATTAGATAGATATGATACAAACCACTGCAGCACAGTACCTGTAATACCTACAGCATGTTCTAATCGCTCTAATAGGATATTATGGTCGACAGTATCGAATGCTGCACTAAGGTCTAGCAGAACAAGCACAGAGATGAGTCCACTGTCAGAGGCCATAAGAAGATCATTTGTAACCTTCACTAAAGCTGTTTCTGTGCTGTGATGAGCTCTGAAACCTGACTGAAACTCTTCAAATAAACCATTCCTCTGCAGATGATCTGTTAGCTGTTTGACAACTACTCTTTCAAGGATTTTTGATATGAAAGGAAGGTTGGAGATTGGCCTATAATTAGCTAAGAGTGCTGGGTCTAGAGATGCTTTTTGAGTAAAGGTTTAACTACAGCCAGCTTGAAGGTCTGTGGTACATAGCCGATTATTAGAGATAGGTTGATCATATTTAAGATCGAAGAATTAATTAATGTTAGGACTTCTTTGAGCAGTTTTGTAGGAATGGGGTCTAAAAGACACGTTGATGGTTTGGAGGAAGTAATTATTGAAGTTAACTCAGAAAGATCAATTGGAGAAAAAGAGTCTAACTTAATATCAATGGTACTAAGAGTAGCTGTAGATAATATTACATCTGTGGGATGATTACTGGTAATTTTTTCTCTAATGATAAAAATTTTATTTGTGAAGAAGTTCATGAAGTCATTACTAGTTAACGTTAAAGGGATGGTTGGCTCAACAGAGCTCTGACTTTTTGTCAGCCTGGCTACAGAGCTGAAGAGAAACCTGGGGTTGTTCTTATTTTCTTCAATCAGTGATGAATAGTAAGATGTTCTGGCTTTGCGGAGGGCTTTCTTATAAAGCAACAAACTATCTCTCCAGGCTAAATGATGATCCTCTAAATTTGTGACATGCCATTTCCTCTCCAGCTTACAAGTCATCTGCTTTAGGCTACGTGTTTGAGAATTATACCACGGAGTCAGGTACTTCTGATTAGAGACCTTAGTTTTCACAGGAGCTACAGTATCCAGAGTCGTACGTAGTGAGGAGGTAAAATTATTAACAAGATAATTGACCTCTGTTGGAGTAGTGTTCAGATAGCTGCTCTGCTCTATGTTGGTACAGGGCATTGAAGATGATAACAGTGGGTGGATTATATTCTTAAACTTAGTTACAGCGCTTTCAGAAAAACATCTACTACTAATAATAATAATAATAATGGATTGGATTTATATAGCGCTTTTCAAGGCACCCAAAGCGCTTTACCACTATTCATTCACTCTCACATTCATACACTGGTGGAGGCAGCTACAGTTGTAGCTACTGTGATAAAGTCTGCTCCCCACTGCTGTGTAATCAATTACATACAGTGGGGCAAAAAAGTATTTAGTCAGCCACCGATTGTGCAGGTTCCCCCACCTAAAATGATGACAGAGGTCAGTAATTTGCACCAGAGGTACACTTCAACTGTGAGAGACAGAATGTGAAAAAAAAAATCCATGAATCCACATGGTAGGATTTGTAAAGAATTTATTCGTAAATCAGGGTGGAAAATAAGTATTTGGTCAATAACAAAAATACAACTCAATACTTTGTAACATAACCTTTGTTGGCAATAACAGAGGTCAAACGTTTACTATAGGTCTTTACCAGGTTTGCACACACAGTAGCTGGTATTTTGGCCCATTCCTCCATGCAGATCTTCTCGAGAGCAGTGATGTTTTGGGGCTGTCGCCGAGCAACACGGACTTTCAACTCCCGCCACAGATTTTCTATGGGGTTGAGGTCTGGAGACTGGCTAGGCCACTCCAGGACTTTCAAATGCTTCTTACGGAGCCACTCCTTTGTTGCCCGGGCGGTGTGTTTTGGATCATTGTCATGTTGGAAGACCCAGCCTCGTTTCATCTTCAAAGTTCTCACTGATGGAAGGAGGTTTTGGCTCAAAATCTCACGATACATGGCCCCATTCATTCTGTCCTTAACACAGATCAGTCGTCCTGTCCCCTTGGCAGAAAAACAGCCCCATAGCATGATGTTTCCACCCCCATGCTTCACAGTAGGTATGGTGTTCTTGGGATGCAACTCAGTATTCTTCTTCCTCCAAACACGACGAGTTGAGTTTATACCAAAAAGTTCTACTTTGGTTTCATCTGACCACATGACATTCTCCCAATCCTCTGCTGTATCATCCATGTGCTCTCTGGCAAACTTCAGACGGGCCTGGACATGCACTGGCTTCAGCAGCGGAACACGTCTGGCACTGCGGGATTTGATTCCCTGCCGTTGTAGTGTGTTACTGATGGTGACCTTTGTTACTTTGGTCCCAGCTCTCTGCAGGTCATTCACCAGGTCCCCCCGTGTGGTTCTGGGATCTTTGCTCACCGTTCTCATGATCATTTTGACCCCACGGGATGAGATCTTGCGTGGAGCCCCAGATCGAGGGAGATTATCAGTGGTCTTGTATGTCTTCCATTTTCTGATGATTGCTCCCACAGTTGATTTTTTCACACCAAGCTGCTTGCCTATTGTAGATTCACTCTTCCCAGTCTGGTGCAGGTCTACAATACTTTCCCTGGTGTCCTTCGAAAGCTCTTTGGTCTTGGCCATGGCGGAGTTTGGAGTCTGACTGTTTGAGGCTGTGGACAGGTGTCTTTTATACAGATGATGAGTTCAAACAGGTGCCATTCATACAGGTAACGAGTGGGGGACAGAAAAGCTTCTTACAGAAGACGTTACAGGTCTGTGAGAGCCAGAGATTTTCCTTGTTTGAGGTGACCAAATACTTATTTTCCCCACAATCTTGCACAATCGGTGGCTGACTAAATACTTTTTTGCCCCACTGTATAAATGTTATCAGGAAATGATCAGACAGGAGAGGGTTTTCAGGAAACACTGTTAAATGTTCAGTTTCTATGCCATATGTTAAAACAAGGTCTAGAGTGTGATTAAAGTGGTGGGTGGGTTCTTTTACATTTTGAGAGAAGCCATTTGAGTCTAATAACAGATTAAATGCCATGTTGAGGCTGTCATTTTTAGCATCTACATGGATGTTAAAATCACCCACAATAATTATTTTTATCTGAGCTCAGAACTAAATCAGATATAAAGTCTGAGAAATCAGACAGAAACTCTGTGTAAGGCCCAGGTGGACGATAGATGATAACAAGTAAGACTGGTTTCTGAGTTTCACAGCTGGGGTGGACAATGTTAAGCATCAGGCTTTCAAATGAATTAAAAGTCTGTCTGGGTCTTTCATTAATTAATAGGCTGGTGTGAAAAATTGCTGCCACATCGCCCCCTCGGCCTGTGCTTCGAGATTTCTGGTAGTTAGAATGACTCGGGGGTGTTGATTCATTTAAACTAACATATTCATCCTGCTGCAACCAGGTTTCTGTAAGGCAGAGTAAATCGATTTGTTGATCAATTATTAAGTCATGTACTAACAGAGACTTGGAGGAGAGAGACCTAATATTTAATAATCCACATTTCACTGTTTTACTCTTTGGTTCAGATGTGGATACTGTATTGTTCTTTCTTTGTGATTGTTTATGTTTAAGTTGTTTGTTGCTGGTTTTTAGTTTGTTTTTTGTCTGTTTGGGAGCTGACACAGCCTCTATGGAGATGGGTTTTTGGGGGGGGTAGCAGGAGGAGAGAAGCTGCAGAGAGGCGTGTAAGACTGCGACTCTGCTTCCTGGTCCCAACTCTGGATAGTCATATTTTGGGGGGTTTAATAAATTTGTCCATATTTCTAGAAATGAGAGCTGCTCCATCCAAAGTGGGATGGATGCCGTCTCTCCTAACAAGACCAGGTTTCCTCCAGAAGGTTTGCCAATTATCTATGAAGCCCACATCGTTTCTGGGACACCACTCAGACAGCCAGCAATTTAAGGAGAACATGCAGCTAAACATGTCACTCCTGGTCTGATTGGGGAGGGGACCAGAGAAAACTACGAGAAAACAGAGAAAACAAAGTCCGACATTGTTTTGGCAAAATCACACCGATTCAATATTGATTTTAGTGACCTCCGATTGGCGTAACCGGGTGTCATTATAAAACTCAGTGATGAGCCTTTCTGTTCTGCCTTTTATAAATTACGCTGGATTATACAGTTTGTAAACTGCCCCAGAGCTCCCTCTAGTGGCTGCTTTGTAGTATTGTTCGGATTGCTTTCCGAAAAAGAAAAAAGCTGAATGTAATGCCAAAGTATTATTGTTTTAAGCTGACAGGGACCTTAAAATGTTGTTGCTTTGGACGAGATTTGTCTGTAAGTATGAGTGATGATAAAATAATAATTGTCTCTTTGTTTTGCTTAAAGTTGGTGTGATAATTTGTACGTTTGCGTATGAACGTTTTATCCCTTTAGCTTGCAATAAGCATGTAACAAGCTAGTTTGCGATGTTAGTTAGCTAATACAACATTTAGTATGTTTTCAGTTTTACGATGGTCAAAGAGAAGGCAATGGTCAGAGGACATTCTTCAATAAATCAGCACAAAAAAGGGAAATAAGTCTGAAGCATCGTTATCTCGCTGTCTAGCTGGAAAGCTGGAGGAAACTCCAGGCGAGGACAGCATACTTTCATTACCAAATGAACAAATTGGTCCTCTCTTTCTAATCAGACACGTAGCAGCACTCCTGCTTCTGCTTTGTTCATATTTAACAAAATCCAAATGCAGACATGAGTGGACACGTTAGTTTTGGGCGCTCTCACTGAACTAACACAGCCAATCCCTCAGCATGTTTGTGCTCTCAGCTCGTATCGCCTTCCTATTTAATATTTTTTTGCTTTTTCAAGAACTTGTTTTAACATTACACTCAACAACAAACAAATCCTCAAAAACAAAAATAGTAACTCTAATGTCCAAATTGCATTATATTTCTTCATGTCTGTATAGGTGCCATGTATGATGTATCCATGAATTACTGTGTGGTTAAACTTCCTGTCAGATACACGCTGTTGTCGCTGCCTCTGGTCTGTTTAAAGGACCAGTTCATCCAGAGTAACCACAGCTGACTGTATCCTGAACACTGACAGGCTTCAGATCGCCCACAGAGACGGTTTTATGTGTGACCACAGAGAGCAGCAACAAACTGATGTAAAAGAGCGTGACAGCGTGGGCTGGGTTTATTCTGTCCTCTTTAATGTTTTCAGTTCAGGTCCAATAACATCTAAGAACAGTTGCTCTCATTTATATTTGAGGACTTCAGGTAGCTGATGTTTTATATCTGCACAGATTCGTGTGACTCTAAACTCTGAAAGGTCTCTGAGTGAACTGATGCAGAGATCAGGTTTACACTCACAGCGTGTTCATGTTTGTGTCTCTATGTCCTCAGTTTCCCAGCATGCCTCGGCTCTGGAGGTGTATGAGGGGGTGGAGTCTGTCCTGCTGACTTGCAAGGACACTTCTGTACCTTTTGACCCCACTCTGGTGTGGACTCGCCATGACCTCGATCCTCCAATCGTCCATGAGCGTAATGATGCAGGAGATGAACTGAGAGCCCAAAACCAGCGTTACAGGAGAAGAACGTCCATGACGACAGACTCTCTGCAGACCGGAGACTTCAGCCTCACTCTGAGGAACCCCATCACCTCTGACAGCGGCACCTACACCTGCACCATCACTGCATTTGGAAACACACGGACACTGAGTACAGTAGGTCAAAGGTCAGCAACACACCCCAAAAACCTACTGAAACTATAAAAGGTCAGAGGTCAGAGGTTATCACACTAACAGACTTCTGCAGGAACAAGAACAATGCACATGCATATGTGCTTTATAAACAGCTGTGCTGTAGCTGTATATATGTCAGATGCTAAGAACAAAGTGTGAGCAGTCGGATCAGCTGCTGTTTAATCTACAGAACTGAGAGACTCATAAATGTGCCCACACACTCCTGAAAACCCAGGAGGTCCACTCAGCCTTCAGGTGTGAACAGCAGTGAAAGGTTTGACCCACAGAGAGGCACTAAAGACAGCAGCTCACCCACAGGAAACACAGGATTATCAGCCTTTAACACTTTAAACCAGCAAGTCCTGAAAAACCTCTTTCTGGAGTCATGATTAATGCAGCATTACCTTGTGACTCTTATACAGACACAATCTTGTAGAACTAGTTTCTAATCTCAGGTGGTCATGTGACCTACAGGTCACACAGACAGCTGATTCATGTGTGTGTCTCTGTGTCCTCACAGTGTCCCACCAAGTCCTCACCCTGGAGGTGTACGATGGGGCGGAGTCAGTCCTCCTGCCCTGTCACATCCCGTTTGTGTCTGGACCCTCCACAGGGGTGTGGAGCCGCTACGACCTCAATCCTCCAACCGTCCACCAGCGTCAGCAGGAAGAGGACGAGCGGACAGATCAAAACCAGCGTTACAGAGACCGAACATCCATGAAGACTGACGCTCTGCAGACTGGAGACTTCAGCCTCACTCTGAGGAAACCCCACATCTTTGACAGCGGCAACTACACCTGCACCATCAGAGTGACGGGAGAAGAACCCAGACTGACAGATGTTCAGCTGCAGGTCAAAGGTCAGCAGCACACTCGAAAACTTAACTATATTATTTTTTATCATATCAGTTTTTCCAACATTAAAAGTAATATTTTCATTTGACAAGTAACTTTGTAAAATAGAAAAGCTCTTAATTTATACCAAAGATTCAACTCCTTGCTTGGATTCCACGTTTAATCCACACCATTATTGTATTATTATGTGTATTAATATTACACGTTTAATCCACACCACTGTGTATTGTTCAGTGGGTATGATGTTACACGTGCACAGTTATTAGTGGTGTGTGAAGTCTCAGTGATATATTTTCCTATGAAAACTTACTTTGTACATCAGAAATGCTTTGAATCAGTGTCTTCAACAGTAATTTCCTGCCTGATGATAAACGTTCCCATCCATCCAGCACTGACAGTGACACTGACCTGTGGAAACCTCCTGAGGCCTTTTCTGCACTCTGCTTGTTATACAGAGTACCTGCTGCCTAAATAAACTTAAACCAGCTCTCAGCCCACAGCGAGTGGTGGCTCGATCACTTCATGCCTGCGATTTATACTGACCAATCAGCATGTGTCTGTTTATTAGCATAGCTCGTCCTCTGTTCAGTCTTATTATTCAGGATGAGACATGATCTGTCCTCCCAGTTCCTGTCAGTACTCCGAGTACTGCATTCTGGATCAACTGATAATATTTTCATGTTTCTAATTTTAGAGAAAGTGATCAGAAAGAAAGCAGTCCTACATATTTGTTTAATATGTGTAATGAAGGAGATCATTTGTAACCTTCACTAAAGCTGTTTCTGTGCTGAGCTCTGAAACCTGACTGAAACTCTTCAAAAAGCCATTCCTCTGCAGATGATCTGTTAGCTGTTTGACAACTACTCTTTCAAGGATGTTTGATATAAAGGAAGGTTGGAGATTGGCCTATAATTAGCTAAGACTGCTGGGTCTAGAGATGCTTTTTGAGTAAAGGTTTAACTACAGCCAGCTTGAAGGCCTGTGGTACATCGCCGATGACTCCTGTAGACTTTGCTGTTTAACCTGATGAGCAGCAGACCTGTTGGAACTGGATTATTAACTTTGGATCAGAATAATCATGTAAACCTCGTTCTGTTGTTGGTCTCTTACAGAGCCGTACATCTTTCCTGCTGAGGCCTGGGTTCTCCTGTCTATCCTGATTATTGCTGCTACTGTGGCACTTGGAGTGTATTTATGGAAGTTACTGAAGAAAGGTATGTTGTGTGTCTGTGTGTGTTTCACCTGCATGTCCTTCTAGCCCAGTTAACAGTTTCTTTCATTCCCACCTGGGAGCTGTCCACTACAACACAGTCTGCTCTGCAGGTGTCAGCTCCACTGAGATAGATGAAGCTGATAATTAACACCAGAATCTGTTTCCACATATTGTCTGCTAGTGGTTCAACGGATCAAAAATCTCACGGGTCGGATTGGATCACGGTTTTTTCATCACGGATCGGATCAATTTTTGGATCAGCAGAAAAAAAGCAAAAAAGACAAAAAATTAACTCGCCATTTACTTATTTAAGTATTTTTTGCCTATTAAAAAAACATTCAACTCAGGATTCATTCCACGCAATTATATAAAAACAAATTAAGGTGCAATATAGGGCAGTACAGGGCTTTGTATCTACCACTCCGCTGTGATATAACGAGCGGTCATGGTCACGTAGCTTTCCGTTTCCCTGGAGGTCCACCTATTTGTAGTTAGGGCAACAGAAGACGCCTGGGACAGTTCAGCCAAAACTTTAAACTTCTCCTGCTCATACATGCTTGGAACAATCTTGTCACTGAAGTGGACGCGCAACGAGATATCATAGCGTGGCTCAAGCACGTTCATCACAGTTTAAACCCTTGTTTTTGCACAACGGAATACAGCCTCCCGTCTGCAGCTAAACACCCCAGTAGCTTTTGTAATAGCTTTAGTCCGGTCTGGCCAGCAAAGGGCTGCTTAAATGCCACAAACTCCTCTGCTCCGCTACTTGGACCGCTAGCGCTGGCTGGACTGACTACGCACACCATACACATACTTTTTTCTTCTTTTTCGAATCTTCGGATCACGTGCGTGCCAAACCGTGTAGTGGGATCGGTTCGGATTACGGATCAACCGTGATCCGTTGCACCACTACTGTCTGCATACGAAGGAATTAACAAAATAAACAGAGTTTACACAGTGTTATAACAGAAAAGCTAAAGCACAAGACTCTAAGGGCAAACATAAAGCAGATATTAAATACACAAACACACACAAAAGAAATTTATTACACAAAGTAAAACCTCACATGTAATAGAATACACATGAATATATTATATGTATTATTGTATGTTTAAGAACAGTTTTAAACAAAGTCTATGATCTGCATAGTTTATCTTATCTGGCCGGTTGATCCAAATTGGCCTTCATGACAAACAGCTTCCCTCACCTTTTGATTAATGTCCCACAT
>NW_024387435.1:29667-54123 GCF_900408965.1 Simochromis diagramma | reverse complement strand
CTTTTGGGGCATGCTGTGGGGGACCTTGGCGCCCGAGATGGGAGCAGGTATGGACAGTGCATTGGAGCCCGGCCCCCTTCGGGGACCGGACTCCCAACTTGATTTCCCCTAACCCCTAACATTGGCATCCTCGAAAGAGGATGTCCAAAATGTGAACATTGGCATCCTCGAAAGAGGATGCCAATGTTCACATTTTGGACAGAGAGGACAGATGGTTTGAAAGAGGAGTGAAAGAAGCCATCTATGTCCACTGTGAGCGACCATCTTTGAACAGAGGCGGGGGTTTACGACACCAACTCTCCGCCATCTATAATCCAGTTTTGAGATCCCTTCCCAGACGCCTTAACGCCCACTCACATCCTGGGCCATCTGATCTCAGGAATTCGCATGATAAGGTGGGGCCAGGTTTCACAATGAACTCACCCGAAACTCTGGCTGATTGGGACCCACACCCAGTTTCACACCTTGGCTCAGGCGATTAGAGGATCATCAGGGGGTCCTTTTGTCCCTCTGTGGGGGGTTACTCCCACTAGGTTTATATCTGGGACTCTCCACCATTTGACCTTAGAACTGAAGAAGCTTCTGGGATCAGAGGTGAAACGTCTTCAAGTAACTTAAAGAAGTCCAGACGCTTTTCTTTGCAAGCTCCTTTGACTACGATGACCTGGATGACTGAGAACCTTCACAGACAACTACACACTCCTCAGCCTATCTGGGAAAGTCTATGCCAAGGTGCTGGAAAGGAGAGTTTGTCCGCTAGTTGAACCTCGGATACAGGAGGAACAATGCGGTTTTCGTCCTGGTCGCGGAACACTGGACCAGCTCTTTATCCTCTCGAGGATACTTGAGGGTGCATGGGAGTTTGCCCAACCAGTCTACATGTGTTTTGTGGACTTGGAGAAGGCATTCGACCGTGTCCCTCGGGGTGTCCTGTGGGAGGTGTTGCGGGAGTATGGGGTGTCTGGCCCATTGCTACGGGCCATTCGATCCCTATACAACCATTGCAAGAGCTTGGTTCGCATTGCCGGCAATAAGTCGGGCTCCCGGTGAGTGATGGGCTCCGCCAGGGCTGCCCTTTGTCTCCGGTTTTGTTCATAATTTTTATGGACAGGATTTCTAGGCGCAGCCAAGTGGCGGAGGGCTTTCGCTTTGGTGGCCTCAGAGTCTCCTCTCTGATTTTTGCGGATGATGTGGTTCTGTTGGCTTCATCGGGTGAGGGCCTCCAGCTCGCACTGGAACGGTTCGCAGCCGAGTGTGAAGCAGCGGGAATGAGGATCAGCACCTCCAAATCTGAGGCCATGGTTCTCAGCTGGAAAAGGGTGGAGTGCCCACTCTGGGTCGGGGATGAGTTCCTGCCCCAAGTGGAGGAGTTCAAGTATCTCGGGGTCTTGTTCGCGAGTGATGGGAGAAGGGAGCCGGAGATCGACAGACGGATTGGGGCTGCAGCTGCAGTAATGCAGACGCTGCACCGGTCCGTCATGGTGAAGAGGGAGCTGAGTGTAAAAGCGAAGCTCTCAATTTACCCATTTACCGGTCGATCTACGTCCCTACCCTCACCTATGGCCACGAGCTGTGGGTAGTGACCGAAAGAACGAGATCGCGGATACAAGCGGCAGAAATGAGCTTCCTCCGAAGGGTGGCTGGCCTCTCCCTTAGAGATAGGGTGAGAAGTTCGGCCATCCGGGAGGGGCTCAGAGTAGAGCAGCTGCTCCTCCACATTGAAAGGAGCCAGCTGAGGTGGTTCAGGCATCTGACAAGGATGCCCTGGCGCCTCCTGGGTGAGGTGTTCCAGGCATGTCCCACCAGGAGGAGGCCCCGGGGCAGACCCAGGACACACTGGAGAGATTATATCTCTCGGCTGGCCTGGGAACGCCTTGGTGTTCCCCCGGATAAGCTGGAGGAGGTGGCTGGGGAGAGGGAGGTCTGGGCCTCTTTGCCTAGGCTGCTGCCCCCGTGACCCGGCCTCGGATAAAACGGATGAAGATGGATGGATGGATGGATGGATGGATAGTCATGACAAAAATGAATGACCAACAAAACATTTTTCTCCTTCATTTCTGTCACACAAAGCTGTATGTAACGTTTCTCGCGGTTAGTATCATGGGTGCTAGGCAACCTGAACAGTGCGACGAAGGCTAGACCGTCCCATTTCACAAGCCTCTCACTTCCGCACTTCTCGTACTTATAGTACGCACCGTACGTAGTGCGCGTAGTGCGCGTAGTGCGCGTACTTCAAGCGTGCAGACCCTGAATTGGGACACAGCCGTGGACTGCCCTGAGGGAGAGGAATCGGCGGTAAGCCCACTGCCACAGCCAATTCGCAGAGGGGAGGAGAGCCCAGCCCCCCCTGCCGGTTGATATAGGCCACCACAGCCATGCTGTCCATCTGGACAATCACGTGGAACCTATGCAACCAAGGCAGAAAGTGACGAAGTTCCAGGAACGTGGCCTGCAGCTCCAACGTGTTGATATGGCGAGAGAATTTTTCATGAAAGAAATAGTAAAAGAGGGACAGACAGTAAGGGGCTCTTTGTTAGTCTATCTTTGTTTATAATTCAAAAGCAAACAGGAAAAAGTTTATATTTTAAAAAATCCATATCCAGTGTTGAGAAGGTTACTTTTAAAATGTATTCCACTACAGACTACAGAATACATGCCCCAAAGTGTATTTTGTAATTTATTCCGTTACGTTACTCAATGACAGTAACGTATTCTGAATACTTTGGATTACTTAATATATTATCATGCTTTTTACAACTACATCAATGTGCTATTGCTGTGTGATTTATTACTGTTACTGAAGGTTACTCGCCATATCAATACCAACTAAATTTTTAAATCTTAATATAAAATGAGTAACAGTAGGGTGGACATTAGATATAAGGCTGCACTTTTTGCAGCAATCTCTTATAGAAAATTATTCCGTGTGTATATAAAACAGGTCTGCGGCTCCAAACAGTAGTAAAGGGACCTCTGTCTAATACGTCGGGTTCTGCGTAGGGCTTGTAGCCAAAAAGTAGCTTTACTTTGTTGTCTGGGTCAACTTTGCTAGCAAGAGACAGAGAGAGGCGTTGAATGGCTGCTCCAACGGAATGTATTGTTTTGGAGGAAAACATGAACACAGTGAGTGTATGTATGGGTGTGGCTGAGCACTGGGTTTCAGGCAGGCCTGGTGGGTGTGTCCCGTCTGGAGGCTGGCAGACCTGAAGGAGATGAGCACACACACCTGCAGCAAATGAAGCCTCGTCGGGGACTTAAGAGTGTGGCTGAGCGCTCCTCGGCGTAGGATCATTGCGTGAGACTCCATGTTAGTGCCGTTAGTGTCAAGTCCAGTGAGTGCATGCCCGCAGTAGTTGAGTGTCCTGACAACTGCTTCTATTGTTTCCTGCAGGAAGAGCATGGAAAGCCAGAACAGTGAGCATGGAGAGTGCTGACACACAGGAACGGAGAGCACGAGGCAGACGGATTGGGGAGGAAGACACGGTGCAATAGTCAGGAGAACGCACGGGGATTGTTTGTGTGAATATTTACTGCACTGTAAATAAACACACTGTTCACCACACAGAGTCCGACATTTGGGTCCTCCTTTCCCCACATCCCCACGCAGACCATGATAGAATGATCTCGCCAGACATGGATCCAGTGGACTCTGAGGAGAGGCTCAGGAGGGAGGTAATGGACAAAGTTTACAAAATGTGTGATTTGTGGTGGGAGAAGCCAGGGGAAGGGTTGCGTCACGCCATGATTAAAAATTAAAAAACTTTTTAATTTTCCCTGGCTAGTGGACTCTCTCAACCCGATCACCATGGACTTCCTGTTCTCCACCCTCCAGCTTCACTTTCCTACCCAGGCTACCCACTGGCCCAGCCCGCTGGTGGATTCTCAGCCTGGCACGCCGGCCCCAGCATCGTTAGAGAAGCGACGTTTGCACCGCCGGCGCTCCTCACCGCAGCCGGATTCACGGATTTCGGAACAGCCGGCTGTGGTGAGTAACAAAGACATTTCTTCATTTCCTGCTGAAACAGTGACTATTTTTCCTGGGGAGGTGTGTTGTTCAAGGAGTGAAGAAAACTTTTTTTTTCTGCTCATTCTGAGCCGGAAGTTTTCAAACTAGAGCCCATTAACACCAAAACTGTGGAATTTGATACTGTTTGTGCAGCCATTAATCAGACTGTTTTAAAGTTGGAAAATCACCCTGGGGTCTAGTCTGAGGCTGAACTGGGGATTTCCATCACCTTTGGACCCCTGCACATAATTAAGTCTGCTGCCCAACCTGAAGCGTAGCTCAGTCAGCTGCCCAGCTTGTAGCCGTAGCTCAGTCAGCTCAGTCAGCTCAGTCAGAATCCACCATTTGGGTCCTCCTTTCCCCACATCCAAAAAGACTGATTAGAGGAAAGTCTCTTCTATAAAAATAACCCCCAAAATCATCAGAGAGCAGAGTGCGACTCCACTGAACTTCATGGTAGATAAGCTATTTAGACGTAGTCGGAACCATGAGTTGGCTTAGAGAGCAATCTTGAATGATTGTGTCGAGGGTGGATGGTAGATGATGCTAGTGAAAGCACATGAGAAGTGAAGGGACACCATGGGACATCCAAACTGCGCAGTTTGGATGTCTTAAAAGGAGCGATAGAGGACAGAACTTGGAATCCTGGTGCCACGAAGGTTTGTCGGTGCTTTGCGAAGGAGGCTCTATGTATTTGCATAGGAGGAATATAGGAAGAGAAGCTGGCAATCCAGTGCCTTTTTTTCATGCAGAGAAACTGGCCGCTTTGCATATGAGAGATGAGAACTTGGTATCCGGGGCTAGAAGGATTCATTGCAGCTTTTTGCCATGACAGAGACGGAGAAACTGGCAGTTCGGTTGTAGGGAAGCTAGATGCTGTCACACGCATTCATTCACACACATCCATACCAGATATTGCTGATAGTGGAGTCTCATGCGCAACCTAGTCCAGTCTTCATCAACAGCAAGATGACGTCAGATTTTTAAAAGGAAAACAATTCTTTATGATTTTGGAATGGATTGACTTGCTGCAATCCTTTTAGACTCAGGACTTACCATCTCTTGTGGTCAGTGTCCCATATAAGTGAATGTCTCCAAAACCCATTATAAACATGGAGAAGCACTTTGCACACCGGTGGATCACACCTCTCAGATTCCTTATCTCAGTGCACTGTGAGAAAAGCAAAGACAAAAGTAAACCTTAAAATAATAATAAAATAACATGTTCCAGACATGTCCAAGGATAAAACAGTCTCTCTCTCTCTCTCTCTCTCTCTCATAGAGGAAGAAAACAACCCAAACCTCACTGATAAAATCAACTTACTGAAAAATCATCAGAACATCTCACAGGAAAAGTTTATTCTTCCTCATGGAACAATATTGTTTTGTAATTAGAACCTCAGGTTCCGTAGCATACAGAGTTGCATTCACTGCTCCTGGCTTTAATTAGTTTCTGATACTTTCTTGGTCTGAACTCAGACTTAAGTGTCACTCCGTGACTCACCAATTGCGAGCTCTGTTACAATCGTCCACAAATCTGCGCCAGACGCAGACCTCTCAATTGAGTTGAACAGTGCGTGAGGAAACAAGTACACAGTTATCCACAGTACAAGTCTCTTTTCGTGATCCTCTCCCTTCTCCCCGTGATGTGTGGTAGTGAGTCAGGGTCCAACAAATTCGCTCTTCTCCATGGGGACAGGCAAAAACACAGTTAGCTTCGCTCCGCTAGCTAGCACTTCACTAACATTACACTTGAGTCACTACCGGGCTTGGTGCAATACTCCAGCGCCAACCGTCACTCAACCCCACCATTAAGTAGTCCTACAGAAAGGAGTCTGATTAGAAACAGCTGGAAAGCCCGAATCAGTTGCCAGTGTGACGGCTCTCACAAGGAGGCGCTTCTAGGTTGGAGGTCGCTCGGCATCCGCCATCAGAAAGAGTGACTTCCATAAACACACCCCGAAGGCGGAGAGAAAGGAGCGCACAGGAGGAGAACAACACCACAAAAAGACTGGCAGGCCGGCTGGCAGGGACCGCCAGACAATGACATGAGGCTGGGAACCTGGCAACTCTGTACCGAAGCATGCAGCAGTTGCTACGGAGGGATGGAGAACTGGCAACTCGTGATTTTATTTTTTATTTTTTTGTCGTCTATGCCGAGAACTGCCAACCCGATGGTAGAAAAGCTGCTACAGCTTTTGCGAATGAGGGATAAAGGAACCTGGCAACCTGGTGCCAATGTTTGCTGCATTTGCTACGGAGGGATGGAGTACTCTGTAGCTTTTTTATTCTTTTTTTTTTTTTTTTTTTTTAGCTATGGCAACCCGATGATCAAAAAGCTTGCTGCTGCTTTTGCAAATAAAGATGAAGGAACCTGGAAACCCAGTGCCGAGGTTAGCTGCAGAATTTGCAAATTTGCGAAGGAGGGATAAGTGGCTGAGAACCTGTCAACTCGGTGCCGAGGTTTGCTGCAGAATTTTGCGAAGGAAGGAAGAGGCTGGGAACCTGGCAACTCGGTGCTGCATTTGCTATGGAGGAATGGAGAACTGGCGACTCAGTGCCTTTTTTTTGTTGCTTTTTTTGTGTGCATCTTTGCTGACAAACTGGCAGTTCTGTGGTAGGAAGCTTGCTGCTGCGTTTGCGAGTGGCGGATAAGGAAGAACTGGGCATCCCAAATACCAGCTTGCTTGAGCATTTAGTGAAAGGAGGGACAGAAAACGTCATGGCGATGGAGAAACAGTAGAGCATGGAGCTAGTGACAGATTTCCAGCTTGCATTAAATGGTGTTAGGAGGAAGGAGCACAGAGATGAGCTTGTCCCTACTACCTAGCGCTGGCAGGTGGGTGGAGCTACAAAGTACGCTGTAGCTTTTGCTGTTGGGAGCTGCAGTTTGCTTAGTGTCACGGTTCTGGGTCATTTTGACCCAGCATTTTGAGTTTCTCATGTTTTGGTTTTTCTTCAATCAGCAATTTCTTCAATGAGCTGCAAGACTACTTTAATGACATCCTGAATCACGACCTCATCGGAGACTTCAACGCTCAGCTGGGCGGCGACCGATTGGGATTGGAGACAGTGGTTGGACCACATGCATCTTCAATGCATCTCAACAACGAACAATTAGTAGCCTTCTGTGAGCACAATGGGCTGTGCGTTAGAAATACATACTTCCAGCACAGAGAGATCCTCAAGAAGTCATGGCGATCACCAGATGGGCGTACATTCAATGAAATTGATTTTATCTGCATCAGCCAAAAATGGAGGTCAGCTTTGCACGACGCAAGGGCCTACCACCATCTGACCACCACCTAGTCATAGCGGAAGTCAAACTCAAACTTCGGAAACAAAGACAGCCCGCACCAAAGAAACAGTTCGCAATCGAGAAGCTCAAGGACCCAACCGTCATCAACACCTTGACTTTAGAGGTGCAAAATCATTTCGCCCTCCTTGGGGAAATAGAAGACCTCGAAGACCTCTGGACTGGTCTCAGTGAAGCCACTGTGGAGTCCACCCAAAACACCATCGGAAGACGCAGAGGAAAGAGAAGTGAACAGTGGATCGAAGGAAGAACATGGGAACGGATGAGAGAAAAAGACAGCAGGCCAAAACCGAACAAGCCAGAGAGGAAGGAACCCGACGCTACGCAGAATTAGATCGGCTAGTGAGGAAAAGCTGTCGGAAAGACAAGAAAGAATGGCTAGAATGAAAAGGTGCCGAAACTCAGGAAGCAGCGGATCGGAATCACTCCAAGACACTATACCGCATCGTAAATAAGCTTACTGGATCAAGGACCAATGCAAACGTCAGGGTCAAGAACAAAAATGGGACGCTCCTGATCGCCCAAGAAGAGCAAAACAAAAGATGGGCCGAACACTTCCAAGAGACCCTTAACCAGCCAGAGCCCGCCACGACGTACAATTTCGAGGAAGAGGATGCCCAAGATGAGCTTGGGGTCAACACAGGCAGAATCACCATTGAGGAAAGAAAGATCGCGATCAAGAGCCTCAAGAACAACAAAGCGGCAGGTTTAGACAAAATACCAGCAGAACTTCTAAAACACGGCAGCCAAGCCATGGTGGAAGAATTGACCGAGTGCACCAACTGGAGAGGCATCACCCTCCTCTCTGTGCCTGGCAAGGCATTCTGTACCGTCCTCCTTTGACGACTGAGGAGTGCCCTCAACCAACGTCTACTAGAAGAGCAAGCTGGGTTCCGGATAGGCCGATCATGCACGGAACAGATTTTCGTCTTAAGAAACATCATCGAACAGTGCGTCAAGTACCAGCAACAACTCGCCATCAATTTCGTCAACTTCAAGTAGGCCTTCGATAGCATCCACCACGATTCTCTTTGGCAGATGCGGCACTTGTATGGTGTCCCTACCATCTTCATCAACATCTTCAAGGACCTGTACTTGCGATCATGCTGTTGCGTTAAGACAGGCCACACCGACTTCTTCGAGATTACCACCGGTGTCAGGCAGGGCTGCACCCTGCATCCTCTGCTTTTTCTCGTTCCCCTCGACTACACTATGCGGTAAGCCGTTGCCCATATAGGAGCTGGCATCCATAGGTCTGATCAAGACCGTCTTGGCGACCTTGATTTTGCTGACGATATTGCCCTACTCGAGGAAGACGAGCTGAAGCTACAACAAGGAACGAACAATCTAAGAAGAGAAGCTGGCAAGATTGGCCTGAGGATGAGCTCTGAAAAGTTGAAGATCATGCATGTCAGCTCCAAGGACCCACGACGGGGGATCTACATCGGGACACAGCAGCTAGAAGAAGTGGAGAAATTCACCTACCTCAGTAGCGTGATTTCCCATGACAGTGATGCAGAGCTGGATGTCAAATGCCGCACTGGAAAGACAGCTGCGGTATTTCAGAGGATGAACAAGATCTGGTCTTTCCCAACCATCTCCCTCAAGATCAAACTCCGCTTGCTTAATTCGATCGTGATTCCAACCACCATTTATGCCAGTGAGACTTGGAAAGTGTCGGCCTGCATCAACACCAAGCTCGATGTCTTTCAGCAGCGATGTCTTCGCAGGATTCTGCAAATCTGCTATACCGACCACATCACCAACGAGGAGGTCCTGTGAAGGAGTGGCACAGTCAAACTTGGCCAAAGACTCCGACTGGCCGGCCATATCCTCCACATGGATGATGCACGGATTCCAAAAACAGCAATGCACTGTTTTAAAAGAGACGACAATAAGAGAATTTTAAAACAATCCTAAAATGTCCAGGTAGCCAGTGGAGTGAAATTAAAATGGGGGATAATGTGCTCAGACTTTTTTGTTCCAGTTAAAAGATGTGCTGCAGCATTTTGCACAACCTGCAGACGCCTAATGGATGCATCACTAACCCCACAATAAAGCGTGTTACAATAATCCAGCCTAGATGTAACAAAGGCATGGATGGCTGTCTCAAAAAGCTGTTTAGATAAGATGGGCTTCATTTTGGCTAATTGCCTCAAATGAAAAAAGCTAGATCTTACAACAGCTCTGACCTGGCTTTCAAGTTTAAGATCTGCCTCCATTTTAACTCCCAGATTAGTGATGACTGGTTTAACATACTGTGCCAGCGAACCAAGATCTATAGTAGTTGTCTCAGAGGCACCACCAAAAACCATCACTTCTGTTTTCTGCTCATTAAAATGTAAAAAGTCCAAAGCCATCCAGGGCCTTATTTCATCAAGTCGTTTGAGCAGAGGGTCTACTGAGAAGCCATTTATCTTTTTAAGTGGGAAATAAATCTGGGAGTGATCAGCATAACAGTGGAAAGAAATCCCATGTTTCCTGAAAATAGAGCCAAGGGGTAGGAGAAAAGAAGCGGGCCTAAAACTGAACCCTGTGGGACCCCAAATTGAAGAGAAGCAGCAGAGGATACAAACTCATCAAGTTTCACAGAGAAAGTTCGCTCTGCCAAATAGGATCTAAACCACTGCAGTGCGGTACTCCTAACACCCACCAACTGCTCTAAACGGGAAATTAAAATGTTATGATCCACTGTATCAAAGGCAGCATCAAAAGTGGTGCTATAGTGAGAAAACCCTCTTTGAAAAATCAAGGAGGGAGAGCATCGTAAGGGGAACCTGAGGACTTCAGGTGAGAAACCAACAGAGGTGTGGACTCGAGTCACGTGACTTGGACTCGAGTCAGACTCGAGTCATTAATTTTATGACTTTAGACTTGACTTGAAAAAATGTTCTAAGACTTGTGACTTGACTTGGACTTTTACACCAGTGACCTGGGACTTGAATTGGACTTGAACCGGTTTACTTGAAGAGACTTGATATTTCACGCCAAATATAAAATTTAACACGCATATTATATAGAAAGTGTGCACCATTAATTAAATTCATTTATTCAAACTACACTCCATACGTATGTCTGCGTGAGCTGTAGCACAGCCAATCAAATTAACCAGATTTTTTTTAAAAAAGAAAGAAAAAAAAAAACCCTCAAAAATGCTGCAAGGAGTTATTTTTTTCAGGTACATAAACTATGAAGTAGTCAACAAAAAACCAAAACGCAATATGCAAAACATGCAAGAAGAGAATCACAGACAGAGATGGAACAAGTTACAACTTTGTCCGACAGTTGAAGTTCTGTAAAGAACAGGAGGTGCTACGATGAGATAGCTGACTTCATCTAACTAGCAAATCTTGTCCAGGCTACGTTGGTGATACAGTTTTTTTTAATGTGTGTGATATTTTTGTCATGCGATTTTAAAGCCGGTCCTACAAGCGCATCCAAGATTAACATGCAGCTTATCTCAGAACTGTCGGTGAAAATTATTCTTGGAGCTAAGTTTAATTGAGCTGCATTTTATAGAGGTGCAATCTCACAATTTGTGTATATTTTCTAAGTTCACTATTTTGTCATGTGTTGAGAAAAACACAGATTTAAAAATTACATGGTCTAATATTTACATTTAACATATAACTGCAACATTCTTTTTTCATTTTTTTTTTTAAAGACTCGAAAGGACTTGAAATTCAAAATTTCAGACTTGTGACTTTACTTGGACTTTTACACCAGTGACTTGAGACTCGACTCTGACTTGCCTGACATTACTTGAGACTTTACTTGTGACTTGAGGATAAAGACTTGAGACTTACTTGAGACTTGCAAAACAATGACTTGGTCACACCTCTGGAAACCAACTCCTGCAGGCAGAGCAAAGAAACTGGCTCAAACCTGTCAAAGACAGCAGAGCTAAGGACAGGGAAGGAAGGGTCGAGAATGGAATGGGAAATCTGCACTTTCACAGATGGCACTTTATCTATAAAGAAGTGTAGGAAGTTTTCACAAATTTCCTGAGAGGACACGACACCAACAGTCTGTGGAGCATGAGGGACTATGTCAAGTTTTAAATAAGGCATGAGGCTTACGGCAATTTGCCTGAATAATAGCAGCAAAATGTTTCCTCTTAGCATTTTTTACAGTTTTCTGATAAGAATTCCAGTAATTCTGTAATATTTGGTATGACATCTGAAGTTTATGCTTCTTCCATTTACGTTCAGCTCTCCCACACTTTCTTCTGGCAGCACGGGTGTCTTCATTAGGGATGGGTATCGTTTAGGTTTTATCCGATACCAGTACCAAACCAGTACTTTTGAAACAGTGCCGGTGCTTAAACGGTGCTCAAACCGGTGCTCGAACCGGTGCTTAAAGAATGGAGAACACAAAATTGGTCCAAAAACCTCTCATGTTCAGCTGTTTTTTGTAAAAAGATAACAATGTTAGCCTTTTCTGTAGCTATAGGGGATTTATGGCATCACTCGGGGCTGGAAGCAGTGCTTAATCAATGGAAAAAACACCAACTTTGTCCAAAAACCTCTCATGTTAGCTGTTTTCCACTTTTTCTTTGGTCATTTTAGCCTTTTTGGCCAGGGTGAAGGGAGTATCTGCCATCAAATAAGAAGACAGCCTCATGTAACTACGACGGTGTTTGCTAGTCCACCTTACGTGCATTAATGTAATAATGTGGTTAGCCTACTCAACGTAAATTACACACGAACATTAAGCTACTCACGCAGAGAAGAACGGCTGCTGCTGCCGTCATCATCCGTCATCATTTCTGCTACACTGGCAGGGCTACGGGCCAGGACTCTCCTCTTCTGATTTTTGGGAGATGTTGCTAACTCTGGGTCCGATAACAGGCAACCCACCCGCAGTAGATGTGCCCGGTGTGAGGTCTCGCAGCAAGCTATCAAATACGACGCATTTCTTGGCTTTTAACAAAATGCTATACGTTGTCAGGTGTTTCATCAGATTCGAGGAGTTACCTCCTTTGCACAGTATCACCTTAAACCACTTGTTGCAGGCTGCTGAGTTTGCATCTTTTGCTGTGAAGTAAAGCCAGACTTTGACCGCTTTGCCTTGGGCATTTTTAATCTGTAGCTCTGCTCTAAAAGAACGCACGTACCCGGGCCCGCCTACTATGCTTGCAAAGGTAAAATGATTGGCTAGAATCCAAAGTGTATGACATTTCAGGGAAAAAAGCACCAAAATGAAGCACCGAAATGTGCGCTGCTTTTCGGTCTGGTTACTACCTTTTATGTCAGAACCGGATACCGGTACCCATCCCTAGTCTTCATTCAGCCAGGGTTCAGATTTGGCTTTAACTTGCCTAAAGGGCAGCACCGAATCTAAAACGGTTTGGCCGACTGAGTAAAACCACGTGCTCAGCTCTTCTGTATCATTATATATGGAATTAGGAATTCCATATATATATTGTGATTAAAAACAATAGAGAACTGACCAGCAGAGGAAGGGTTAAAAATACGACAGCACCTAGCAACAACAGGAGGAGAATGACCTTTGGTACAAGGACGGGAAACCTCAAAGAAGACAGGCTTATGATCCAACCATTCAATATTACAAACCTCTAAGTTAGAGACAGGTAAACTGTGAGTTAAAACAAGATCCAACGTGTGCCCATATTTTTGTTTAGGCACAGACACAGGTTGCACAAAAGAGTCAGTAAGATTTAAAAAGTCCTTTACCATTGGCTTGTCAGGGCAGCACACGTGAATATTGAAGTCCCCAACAATGAGGACATGATTGTATTTTGGTATAATTTCAGCCAACAGATCAGAAAAGTCATTTAAGAAGTCCTTATTGTATTTGGGAGTCTGTAAACCACAGCACAGAGCACTGTGTGAGAGCGACCTGGCTCAAACACTCTCAGTTCAAAGCTGCTAGGTGATGTTGATAAGGACACTGGTTTACATTTATACTGCTTCTTAAAAACAACCACTAGTCCTCCTCCTCTGCCTGATATTCGAGGAGTTTAAAAAGCAGCAGTCATCCGATAAGAGATCTATGAAAACGCTGGACTCACCGGCCCTCAACCATGTCTCAGTTATACAGAAGAAATCCAGTCCTTGGGTCATAAATAAATCATTTAAAATAAAAGTTTTATTACTCAGCGATCTAGTGTTCACCAATCCAAACTTGGTGGAGGTCAGCGTGTTCGTGGCTGACTGCGAGACCCGACACAGCAACCGCAGGTTCTGTAGGTTCGCACCACACCTACGAAGATAAGGGAAAATCCTTTGCGGCTGGGACATCTGATCCGACAACGGGCACCAGCCAGGCATTGATGGGCTCCAGTGAGCACAGAGAAAAGACATGGCAAGACACAGATCCACGTTCATTCCAGGGAGCCTGGGAAGAACGCACCAAGTATGCCTTAAGTTTAGTGAGCAGACCAGGCCAGGGTCCAACAAAGGTTCGTTGTTATCCCAGATAGGAATGGAGGTAACGTCTTATGCCCACTATAAGTTGCATTGGTAAGATCACCGTCTCCAATCGGCCCACCAATGGAGTACACTGAGTCAGCCACACCAGGCACCAGCTGGGGCGACGAGATGGATATAGTCCTCCCGCTAGTGGACGATGCCGAGGTCAGCTGCGAAGCTATGTTGTCTGATTCCCTCGAGGCTAATGACGAGCTACTCAGCGAACCCTCTGAGGGAGCGTTGGAACATCTCGTCTCGGACAAGGATGACAACGTTTTCTTTGCCCCCTCTGGTCGGAATTCTGCAACACAAGGGGCCGATTGTGATAACCCTGGCACACAGTCCCGCGGCATGGAGCTATTTGACTTTGCAAAACGGGCAGCTGAAAAGCTGACAATCCCATGGCCCGCAGTGAAAAATGGAGACCTCCACCTCACGATACGAGGGTAAAAGGCTCCCCAAAGCAAAGCACACTACTAAGCAGGTACTGCCGCTTTTCCCCGAATGCGTGGACGAGGTCACACGCTGCTGGACAAAGCCATTTTCGTCACCACCTTGAAGGCATTGAACGCCTCCTCGCTCCTGCTAGCCTTCTCAGCAGAGCTCCAGGGCCAGACTGCTGCAAACCCAGATGCTAGCAAGCTGTGGAAAGAGCTGGGCGTTGTTACAGACCAGTGTCTCCACCTTACTAGAGCAGCAGTACAAGCGGCAGGCAGAGCTCTCAGCATCATCGTCCTAGAGGAAAGGGCAAGATGGCTGAACTTGTCGGGGCTTTCGGACAGAGAAAAACGTGACATTCTGGATGAAAGCATCGACCCCGCTGGCTTTTTTCGGGACCGCCGTTGCCACCATGGAAAGACGGAGCGAGGAGAAAAAAAAAGAGGGAGAGGCCCTGCAGCTGTGTCTCCCTAGGAAGATCCAGGCTGCGCCCCCTCCACCCGGTCACCACACGTTCGCTCAGGTCCAGCCAGCGTGCCAACGTTTAAAATCCCTCGGCGCCCAGCCCAGCAGGTCACGGCCCACGGTCCTGTAGGATCGCAGACCCCTAAGACCCACTGGCCCAGAAAACATGTTTCGCCTGCTGCCGTCAGGGTGCCCCACTACCAGCCAAGCAGTCGGACCACAAGAAAAAGCTGACTGCCTAACATCCCCCACAGGGAGATCAGAGCCGGACCACCCCGGGCTGCAAATTCACTTCAGGGCTTAGTTCTGGAGCCCGTTCGGATAAGTGTGTTCTGCCTCCGTCTTTCAGCGCCTGGGACTCGAGTTGGATCCCACAGAGCGCATTTCAACAAAGAGACGATGAGACACTGTTCAGCTGAGTCAAGCATGTCAGTCTCACAAAAACACACTGTTCATTAATAACTCGCCCATTGCATCCAGGCATGTTGCCAAGGGCAAGAGAAAAATGTGTGAA
The DNA here is from genome assembly GCF_900408965.1 of Simochromis diagramma. Lineage (NCBI taxonomy): Eukaryota > Metazoa > Chordata > Actinopteri > Cichliformes > Cichlidae > Simochromis > Simochromis diagramma. The sequence goes on along the minus strand of NW_024387435.1, from coordinate 38,950 downwards.
AAACACAGAAAATATGTTGAAAAACATAATGCCCCCACACCCCCAGACACCACCTGGGTCGATTCCCTCAGTGGTGTCCGGCCCCATGAACGCTGGTCAAGTGCGGGCCGCCCGCACATGAGCAGTCGGGTCTGGCCGGAAGGACCAGTTTCCGCCACAAGAGGGAGACAAAGCTCCATCTACTGTGGAGTGCCTGTCTTTGGGGCCGCTGTCAGCAAGAATAGACAGATGGCGAGCTCTCGCTGCGCCAGAATGGGTTGTGAGTTACTGATTACATTCCCCCAAAAGTAATCCTGTTACTTTTCTGATTACTTATTTTCAAAAGTAATTAATTACTTAGTTACTTTTTTAAAACACGATTTCTAACCTGAATAGGTAATAAAGCAATAGATCTTTCAGCCCAATTCTACTTTTTCTGCATAATCCATCATACAAAATGTAATCAAATGGAAAAGTCTTAAAACTTGTTTTATTAGTTTTAAAAATTTTAACTTTATGCATCAAGCAAAAATTTAATTATATGTAACATTCTCTGACTGGAAGAAATTGGTTTAACATTTACACCTATTTTCTGCACATTCCAGCACATAAAATAAATTTTTTTTTGTGTTTACACTCAGTCTTTCAAATAAATGCAAATGAAACACAGCAGAAAAGAAATAAAATCAAAGACTCAGCAGTCCTGTTGCTCTATTTTCACCTGTATAGCAGGCGGATGTTTGCCCTGGTGCAGGTGTGCTGCAGCGGTCAGTGGAAGAATCCGCGAGTTTGTCTGTGAATTTCCCATTCCGTGGTAGCGTACTCGGTGCTTGCTTGGAAGTTAAGGGGTTTTTTTGCTGTAAAAAGAAGTTTTCTTCCCACCCAATGAACAGCGGACGCTAATGTTTTCGTCACTTTTTACAGAACCAAACTCAAAGTAAGGTCAGTACTTCCACACTTTAAACGCTGCATGCTCATACTCTCCCCCGCACTCGATATATTATCCATATCGAGTGCGATGTGGATAATATATGTCTCATTATAATTATATAATGAGTGTCTCATTATATGGATAATATGACAATGAGAGTGTCTCATCACATCCCTATTTACCCGCCTCACAGAAAATTCTTGTGATTTGCGTTTCAGGGCAGAATGTACGAGTACCAGGTCCTGCCGTTTAGTCTCTCACTGAGCCCTTGGGTATTTGTGAAATGCACAGAGGCAGCCATAGCCCCACTGAAGAGGCGAGGCATCCGCATAGCAACATACATAGACGATTGGCTGCAGCTATCAGAGTCAGAAATAATGGGAAGAGAGCACACCAGGTTGACAGTGGATCACTTGATGGCTCTGGGTTTCAGCTTAAACTACGAAAAGAGTGTCCTGCAGCCAGCTTATGGCATCTCTTTCATAGAAATAGCTCTAAACTCCACCTCGTACAGAGTGTGTCTCTCTGTGGACAGAGTGTGTCTCTCTGTGGACATAATGAAAAAATGCTATCACATGCCAGCATTTTTCAGGTGGGAAGATATCTCCCATTCAGAAGATGCCTGCAGATGCTGGGATTAATGGCTACTTCACTGGCGGTCATTCCACTAGGCAGACTGCATATGAGGGAGTCCTGGAGAAGAAAGGAAACCATGGCAACTATGTTAATCCCTAAATCCAAAAGTTTTCACAGCAGAACACCAGAGGAATACCATCTGGACATCACAGGTTCTGTACAGCAGCCATCCATGAGTTGTTTGGTACTGGGCCACGGGAGTTGAGGCTCCAGTGTGAAATGTATGGTTTTCAGGGTTTTTATCGTTAACCTCGGTTTCCCTGGGTCTTTCCCTTGTTGTAGTTGTATGTCTTATTTTGAAAGAAATATTTACATGTTACCATAGCAACCAGAGAGCATTAAGCGGCAGAGAGGAGGATGTTACTCTCAATGTTGGAGCATTTTCAGGAGGACGCTGCTAATAAAGTTACACAATTACACAGTACATTCACATGTATTATTATAGTTCAAGGTTCTTTATTTGTCACATACAAGTATAACACACAGTGAAATGTAACCTAGCACGCTCCTCGACATGTGCACAAATGGGGGGGGGGAGAACATTATATATATAGTATATACATTAGGTGAATGTGCAGTAGTAGCAGCAAGCAGGTGAATTCTGTACATTAATAGGAATAGACAATCTGACTATTTTACAGAATAGACAATATAAACATGTTTAAAATTAAGGAATTTGAAATGTACATTGTGCCTGGGTTTAGAGTGTCTGGAAGAGAGTCCTGTCTCAGTCAATTATAGATGATGTGAGAGGGCGGGTGTGTGTGTGTTTAGGGCCCGGATGCCTTGGGGATAGAAGCTCCTCTTGAGTCTCTCTGTCCTTTCCCGGATGATGCGGAAAATCATCCGGGCAAGGACGATTTTCCGCCTTGCCCTTTTTAAAAATGGTTCTTTAAAGAACCATTTTTAAAAAGGTCCTTCAAATGGTTCTTTAAAAAAACCCATTTTAAAGAACCTTTTTGGAGTGGTTCTTTAAAAAACCATTTTAAATCTTTCAAAATAAAATGTATCATAAATTGAATTTGAGTAGGGTAAAATAAATACGAGCACAGCATAGAGATATATTTATGGTTTATTGTCATTTTGTAGTTACCAAAAGACAAAAAGGCATTTTAACCCTCAGCACAACATCACTACTAATACATGTCACATATTAGTGTTTTAAATAGTAATAATTAAATATATTTGCTATACTATAAATAAATATATATAAATACTATATCTACAGATAACACAACAATTAATACATGTATTGTTTAATTAATAAAACATCAGAAAGTGATAAAAACACATTAGAAATAGCAATAGCTTCATAACAGACCAATAAATCAACACTTTTTCATCAGCAGATGCTTGCATGTTCAGTAAAAATATTTCAACAACAAGTTTATGATTAAAATGATCAATGAACTTCAGCCTTACGCTATGTAATGTACGTTTCATGTTGTACTCATGGTCGTTTGTTAGTCCAGTTTAGGATAATGTCTCTGACGTATGTATCATATCAAATATAGTATATATAGTATGACGTGTTCTGACGTCACTCTCTCTCTCCCTGTCATTTATTTGGCTCGAAACACATATTAACAAATTGCTCAGTGATGAACAACTACTCAGATCATTTACCTAAGCAGTGCGCTTTGTCAAAACGAAGTGTGTGTTCATTACATTGACATTCTGTTCTGCAATTGTTATTTACTTGTATTTTATAATTTGACTAATTTGAATATTCAGTTTCCTACCATCTTCTCTTAAAGGGTAATTACCAGGTAATCCGCCCTCCCCTTCGCACACACATGCACACAAAGAAAACACACAGTATAATTCACAGCCTCGTTATAGTGAATAAATATTTATGCCATTTACACCATCAAACTTAGATAGCTAAGGATGAAGAACCTTTTGTTCTTTAAAGAACCATTTGTAATAGCTGAAGAACCATCCACAAAATAAAAAGGTTCTTTGACGTATGATGGTTCTTTAAAGAACCATGAAGACATCTGAAGAACCATTTAAGAACCATAATTTTTCTGAGTGTATTTGAGGAATGGTGTGGAAAGTCTCACACTCTCTCCTTTCAGTGCTCTGTGACAACAATTCTCTCCTTTCTCCAGGAACTGTTAGATAAAGGAAAGGCCTTTTCCACAATTAAAGTATATCTAGCAGCCATTTCAGCCTGCCATGTGGGCTTTGTGGATGGCCCAGTGAGCTATCACCCGCTAGTCTGCTGGTTCATGAAAGGAGCACGATGGCTCCATCCGGTGTCTAAACCTCTTGTCCCCACGTGGGATTTATCCCTGGTGCTGGGGGCAGTTTCACAGCCACCATTTGAACCACTAAATAAGGTGGAAATAAAAATCCTGTCTTTGAAGACTGCATTGCTCCTGGCTCTCGCATCTGCGAAGCGTGTCAGCGATATTCATGCGCTGTCAATACACAAACAGTGCACCCGATTCACGCGGGATAACTCTAGAGTCACACTCAGGCCAAATCCGGCCTTTGTGCCCAAAAACCCTCCAATGGACCCCACTGGAGCTAGAAGCTTTTTGCCCTCCTCCTTTCTCCTCCACTGAACAGGAGCACCTACATGCTCTCTGTCCAGTTAGGGCTTTATGTACCTATATAGAGAGAACGAAGGCTTTCAGGAGGTCGGACCAGCAGTTTGTTTCCTGGGCTAAACCACATGTCGGCAAGCCCGTTAGCAAACAATGCATTTCTCACTGGATTGTTGAGGCGATCCAATTGGCTTATTCCAGCATGGGTCTGCCCCCCCCCTGCTTCGTGCTCATTCTACTAGAGGGATGGCAACCTCTTGGGCCTTTTTAGGGGTGTCTCTATAGAAGAGATAGAGCAGCGAGCTGGGCTTCACCTTTGACCTTTGCAAGGTTTTGCAGGTTGGATGTCACTGCACCATCTCTAGCCCACACTGTGTTAAGTGTGGGTCCCCACGAGACCTCCTAAGTTGGCAGTCAGTCGTTCAGATGGGCTTATCTGGCAATACAGCAGTCTGCATATTCCCATAGTGAGACACCAAAACAAATGCTTGAAAGAGAACTTGAGGTTACTCTATTCCGTAACACCTGTTCTCTGATAACATGAGTGAAGTGTCTCACCAGATCACCCTCCTTGCACGAAGCGAGGAAGAGGTGAGCTTATCTTGAATTACGGGTGATGCTGCGTCACACCCTTTTATAGGGAGGAGGGTGGCCCCTCCCTGATGCAAGCGTCACGCCTGCTAGCCAATGTTGGCTGGAGTAATGATATAGAAGCTTCTGAGGACAATGCTGAGAGAGCGTTCCCCATAGTGAGACACCTCACTCACGTTATCAGAGAACGGGGATTACGGAATAGAGTAACCTCAAGACATGTGAGGTTGTGCTGAAAAGAATGATACCAAACCAGGCAAAGTTAATAGTTTTAAAAGATGAAACATAGGGGTAAAAAAGTAGTCAAAAATGGCTAATTATACCCTGGACCCCAAAGGATTAAACATTTTTTAAAAGTAACACAATAGTTACTTTTCCTACTTTCCTAGTAATTAATTTCTTTTAGAATCTTGTAGCTCAATTACTAACTCAGTTACTTTTTTGAAGAAGTAAATAGTAACTATATTTAATTACTTTTTCAAAGTAACTTGCCCGACACTGTCAATAGCTGACCAGGAGGTCAAGGCTCACAAGAGCAGTGTACTCCCATCACTTAGATAACTTAAAAATGTTATTGTTTCGCTTTTTTCAGTGTTTTGTGGTGGTTCTGGGGGTTGGGATGCTCATCTTGTAACCAGAAGGTTGCTGGTTCGATCCCCATTGTCATTAACGTGGCTTCACTCCACATCAGCCACGCCGCTTTGCTAGCTAAAACACCAGTGTCGGCACATAAGGACGCTGTCATAGCCTGTCAACGACATTGATTAGCTGCGTATATAAGAATGTGAATCGCATTATTGGCTGGACTATGGGATAAAGTGGCATCGTTCTAATCCCATATGGGAGCAGCCAGTCACTTACTGACTAACACTGCAAAACAGAACTGTTAAAGTTTTAATTTTAATTTCAATTCAGGTTAGATTTTTTTTTGTGTGTGTGCGCAATGTGGATTTTCTGTGCACGGAGACCGTGCCAGCGGTGCGTAATTGCGCACACGCGCGCTTAGAGGGAACATTGGTGATGTGTCGGTCGCGAACGAAACAGCTCTTAGAGCCGACTCTTTGAAGAGAACGACGCGAGACCGTGGGGGTTTTTTTTTTTCTTTCTCTCACCCTCTTTCTCGCACTTTTTTTCCGCTTCACTCTGCACGCGAGCCTTGTGCTTTGTGCTGAGCAGAGGGGGGAGGGGCGGTAGTTACACTCGCAGTAGCACAGGAACAGAGCAGGAGAGAGAGACAGAGAAAGAGAGCCAGGGACAACAACGTCACATTAGAAAGGTATAGTAATCATCCACAACTATTTTCATTTGCGGATGATAAAGGATGCATGCAGGCCTATATGACAGAGAATGTGCATCAACTTTTTGTTTTCATATTTTAATTTATATTTAATTGTGTTGTGGTTTGCAGTGTTTTGTGTTGTTTCACTTTAAATTTGTTTAAAAGGAAAAAGCTGAAAATGTAAATAGTTAAAAGTTGAAATGTAAATACTTGGCTTTTGTATTATATGATTTATTTATTACATTTTATGTGGAGTGAATAAATAATAGTGAATATAAAATAAAATTATTTGAATATATATGAGTGCTTGTGTATAAATACACAAACAATACAATATGCTTTCAATTGTGTAATTTAAGTGATCTAGGTAGCTCTGTTTTGGAAGTTCAGTTAACACTAGAAATGTCTTTTGGAGTTTGTACATGCTTTGGAGTTTGTATGAGCTTTGGAATTTGTATGTGATTTTTGGAGTTTGTACGTGCTTTGTCTCTAGGGGCCACTGTATATATTTATATATAAACATATATAAATAAAACCACTTTTTTTACATTAGTAATTCCTTTTGTGCATTATTTTAAATTTTTGTTAATAATAAATAAAATAAAGCAACAAAACAACCTGAAGAGCCGGCTCTTTTTAGTGAGCCAAGCCAAAAGAGCCGGTTCTCTAAAAAGAGCCGGAAATCCCATCACTAGAATGAATAGTGGAATGTAAAGCACTTTGAGGGTCTCGAAAAACGCTATATAAATGGATATTTTTTGTTTTAAACCATTCCATTGTTGCCCTGGCTTTATGTTTAGGGTTGTTGTCCTGCTGGAAGGTGAACCTCCGCCCCAGTCTCAAGTCTTTTGCAGACTCCAAGAGGTTTTCTTCCAAGATTGCCCTGTATTTGGCTCCATCCATCTTCCCATCAACTCTGACCAGCTTCCCTGTCCCTGCTGAAGAGAAGCACCCCCAGAGCATGATGCTGCCACCACCATATTTGACAGTGGGGATGGTGTGTTCAGAGTGATGTGAGTTTTCCGCCACACATAGCGTTTTGCATTTTGGCCAAAAAGTTCCATTTTGGTCTCATCTGACCAGAGCACCTTCTTCCACATGTTTGCTGTGTCCCCACATGGTTTTTGGCAAACTGCAAATGGGACTCCTGTCTGGTGTGTTATTTGGACTTCATGGTGTTGTTGCTCCCAATATTCTCTTAGACACCCTCTGAGGCTGTCACAGAGCAGCTGTATTTGTACTGACATTACATTACACACAGGTGCACTCTATTTAGTCATTAGCACTCATCAGGCAACGTCTATGGGCAACTGACTGCACTCAGTCCAAAGGGGGCTGAATAATTACGCACACCCCACTTTGCAGTTATTTATTTGTAAAAAATGTTTGGAATCATGTATGATTTTCATTCCACTTCTCACGTGTACACCACTTTGTATTGGTCTTTTACGTGGAATTCCAATAAAACTGATTCATGTTTGTGGCTGTAATGTGACAAAATGTGGGAAAGTTCAAGGGGCTTGCAATACTTTTGCAAGCCACATAAGCTATATGTTTTACATCCAATGGATGAATGATCTAATCCAATGATGCATGCATTACTCGACTAATGGCAAAAATAATCATTTGTGTAGCCCTACTTGAGGTGTTCAAGTTCTGTCGCTGTGGCAGCATCTTTAGCTGGTAACAAAATTATGTCTTTTCCACAGGAACAGCAAAATGTTGTTGTTTTTAAACTTCAATCCATAGAATGGACAATACATCTTAACCTAAAAAACAAAGTTGTGTGATTTTAGCAATTTAATTTACATAATACAAAACAGCAGTCAAATAAAACCTTCTGTGTTTCAAGAGATGACAGATTTTTAGGCTAATAGTTAACTCTAATAGCAAACATGTCTACAGTATTATATGATTCATGAGATTAAAACACACTTACCTCTCATGTTTTCTTTCCTCACAAAACCAATAGATCCGTCACTTGTGGCAAATCTTAGCATGTTTTGGTTTCTTCAACTGGTCCATCGGGTTATTATCCCCCAGAAACACTTCCCTTGTGCTTTTGTAATATTTCTTTTTTTCCTATTTCTATTTTGGTTTTCCTATTTCGATTTTCTTGTTTTCTATTTTTATTTCATTTTCCCATATTTGGAAGCCCAAGGTCTCAACTTTCATTATTTCACTGGTCATTTGATGCAGACAGTGAAGCACAGGTAAAAAAAGAGTGGGAAGAGAGTGTGGTTGAAGGCTACGCTTAACTCTAACCCCCACACACTGGCCATGTTAACAGGCTGGTAATAAATTGGGAGGAGGACTGTGTGTGTAGGTAAACAACAGCTTAAGACATAGATGCAGAGGTGGGTCGAGTATCCAAAAATTGTACTCAAGTAGAGTAGCATTACTTTACAATATTATTACTCAAGTTAAAAGTATAAATGTCGTGCCAGAAAAATTACTCAATTCCGAGTAAAAAGAAAGTTGGTGAAACGACTACTCAAGTAGTGAGTAACCGGTTGTAATGTTCGATTTATTTTTTAATGCTATCAAACAAAAGCAGGAAAATTATATGCAGGTCGAGTGGGTCACACAGTGTAAGTTGTTTAGTTAGGCAAAAATCCTGATTATATGTTTTGTCTCCTAGTAGCTAGCTTGCTGGCTATTTGGCAGGCAGGAGTAGGACTCAAAATGCACGAAATGGAAATGCAGGACAAACTAAAAGCCAGTTTTATTACTGAATTTATGGTTACAGAATGTATTTAAATTAATAATTTTTTTTTAAAAATTACTCAGACATGGAAGAAACCAGAACAAACTTACTAGGCATGAGGAAGAGACACAGAGGACACAGCAAAAGGGAGAACATACAAAGGGAAACTGAGAAAAAAATTTACACACAAGGGATAATGAGTGGAAATAGACGGGAGGACAGCTGAAATTAATTACAGATAATTAGACAGATTACTTTTCTACTGGGGATGTGTAACAGTCCATTAGAAAAAGGTAAACAGGAAGAGAATGAATGTTGATGATTACAGTGTGTGAATGTGAGAGTGAATGAATAGTGGCATTGTAAAGCGCTTTGGGTGCCAATCCATTATTATTATATCTTTATTTGATTAGGAAACAAATCTCCATCTCCAATATCTGACCTATAATACGTATATAAACAATTCATGCTTTTCTCCTCAACAGAGATCGTTCTCGATTGAACAACAGCGCCGTAAAATAAGAAGAATGGTGCCTAATTACAGAGTTAGTAATCCGGTCGTTAAATATGACGTCACTAGCCGTGTCTGGGCCTAAACTCCGCTG
>NW_024387435.1:0-29642 GCF_900408965.1 Simochromis diagramma | reverse complement strand
CTAACTCGGCTGCCGAGGTTTGCTGCAGGAATTTTGCGAAGGAAGTAACGACGGTGGGAACCTGGCAACTCGGTGCTGTCATTTGCTCTTGGAGGACGAGAACTGGCGACTCAGTGCCTTTTTTTTGTTGCTTTTTTGCGTGTGCTCTTTGCTGACAAAACTGGCAGTTCTGTGGTAGGGAAGCTTGCTGCCTGCGTTTTCGAGTGGTGATAAGCGCAGAATGGGCCCCCCAAATACAGCTTCGCTTGAGCATTTAGTGAAAGGCGGGACAGAAAACGTCATGGCCGAGGAGCAAACAGTAGAGCATCGGAGCTAGTGATCAGATTCCAGCTTGCATTAAACGGTGTAGGCGGAAGGAGCAAGAGATGCAGCTTGTCTCCTACCTACCTACGCGCTGGCAGGTGTTGAGCTACACGTACCGCGTCGCTTTTGCTGTATTGGGAGCTGCAGTTTTGCTCTTGTCACGGTCTTTCTGGGTTCATGTTGCCCACATTTTGAGTTTTCTAATGTTTTGGTTTTTCTTCAATCAGCAATTTCTTCACTGAGCCTGCAAGACTACTTTTATGACATCCTGAATCACGACCCATCGGAGACTTCAACGCTCAGCTCGGGCGGCGACCGATTGGGATTGGGACATGTGGTTGCGACCACAGCATCTTCAATTGCATCTCAACACACGAACAATTAGTCGCCTTTGTGAGCACAATGGGCTTGTGCGTTAGAAAAACACATACTTCCAGCACGAGAGATCCTCAAGGAAGTCCATGGCGATCACCAGCATGGCGTTACATTCAATGAAATTGATTTTATCTGCATCAGCCAAAAATGGAGGTCAGCTTTGCACGACGCAAGGGCCTACCACCATCTGACCACCACCTAGTCATAGCGGAAGTTCAAACTCAACACTTCGGAACCAAAGACGCCCGCACCCTAAGAAAACAGTTCGCAATCGAGACGCTCAAGGACCCAACCGTCATAACACCTTGACTTAGAGGTGCAAAATTTTCGCCCTCCTTGGGGAAATAAAGACCTGAAGACCTCTGACTGGTCTCAGTGAAGCCACTGTGGAGTCCCCCAAAACACCATCGGAAGACGCAGAGGAAAGAGAAGTGAACAGTGGATCGAAGAGAACATGGGAACGGATGAGAGAAAAAGACAGCAGGCCAAAACCGAACAAGCCAGAGAGGAAGGAACCCGACGATACGCAGAGTTAGATCGGCTAGTGCAGAAAAGCTGTTGTAAAGACAAGAAAGAATGGCTAAACAAAAGGTGCCGAAACTCAGGAAGCAGCGGATCGGAATGATTCCAAGACCCTATACCGCATCGTAAATAAGCTTACTGGATCGAGGACCAATGCAAACGTCAGGGTCAAGAACAAAAATGGGACGCTCCTGATCGCCCAAGAAGAGTAAAACAAAAGATGGGCCGAACACTTCCAAGAGACCCTTAACCAGCCAGAGCCCGCCACGACGTACAATTTCGAGGAAGAGGATGCCCAAGATGAGCTTGGGGTCAACACAGGCAGAATCACCATTGAGGAAAGAAAGATCGCGATCAAGAGCCTCAAGAACAACAAAGCGGCAGGTTTAGACAAAATACCAGCAGAACTTCTAAAACACGGCAGCCAAGCCATGGTGGAAGAATTGACCGAGTGCACCAACTGGAGAGGCATCACCCTCCTCTCTGTGCCTGGCAAGGCATTCTGTATCGTCCTGTTTTGACGACTGAGGAGTGCCCTCGACCAACAAGAGGAGCAAGCTGGGTTCCGAATAGGCCGATCATGCACGGAACAGATTTTTGCCTTAAGAAACATCATCGAACAGTGCGTCGAGTACACAGCAAATTCAAAAGTGTTAAATGTTTTGGTGTTAATAGTCTTCTTGCAAAAGTAGAGTTAATTTTACTCTAAGTAGAGTCACATTCTTTTAATGTAACTCTGAGGTGTAAAATGATAGTAGTTAAAATCGAGTGTTAAAAATGAGTGTTTCTCTGTCAAATCTGGAGGTGTTACAATGGAAACATTAACTCTTGACCTCTTAACTCTGAACTCCTACAGGGGCTATGACACCAACAGAGTAAATTCACAGACTCCGCCCCCAGCACGGCTCCAATCAAAGCTGAAGTGAAGCCGTTTCAGAACATTTTGCTCTACATATTTGAGTTGTTTGCCATGCTTGGTAAGATCATTTTTTCAAAGATTGTTTTCAATTATTATTATGAGCTTTTACTTCTGTGGCTCTTTGGAGTTGAGACAAAGCTGTGTGAAAGGCATTAGCCATGTTGCTCGGTGATAGCATAACATTCTGTTTTAGCTAGCTGAAAGGTATTGTTTGCGGGCAAATACCACAGCCTTGAAAAAAAGCTTGCATGTGAATTTTCAGTCAAACTTTTGGTCAAATACACCTAAAACAATGTCTAGAATGTGAAATGTTGGTATAATGGTGCTACTTGAAGCCTGAAAATGATCTCCCATAAAAAAAAAAACAAAAAAAAAAAAAAACGAGCAGACAGCAGTAGCAGATGTCCTGACTGGGTTCTACGTTAGCATTTAGATCCCTCCAGAGTTTTGTGCACACGGTTTAGGTAAAAATGAAAAAGGTTGAGGTTTTACATTTAGTTCAGCATTACCTGTTGCCTGTGTCTTTGTCTTTTGGGAAAATACTTTACACAAGTAATGGCTCAAAGAGGATTCCTTTTTTTTTTTTTTTTTTTTAACTGTGCTGCAATTGTTTACTGGATTATTTGTGCCATTAATTAGTGTCAGCTAATTTTTATTCAATCTCCGCACAGGATATGCTTGTGAAGATGGAATATGGGGGAGAGCAGAAGTGCATTGAAGTTCCACAAAGGGATGAATGAAGGACATGCATATTGTATTGAAGAAATAAGTGATGAGAATGCTGTTATTTGCATTTACCAGCTCACCTATGTCAGACCTTTTGATAAACAAAATTCTAATGAAAGTGAGAACATGTATACATTTATATCTTTCAGAAATTGTTTTGAAATTGTGGTGCACAGTTCAGAATAAATGTTTTTCAAAAACCATTGCGTCTTTTTAGTAAATGTTTATTTCCAAAAGAAATTTCTAGAAGTTCAGAACAGGAAAATTCCTGCTTTTTAGAATTAATTAGAAGATAACTCTTACGTAGTTAAACTAAAATACTCTTTGAGAGTTAATATATAAACTCTTAACACCAAGTGTTAAATTAGCAACTCCAGACAGATTTGGTGTTTAACACTTAATCAGAGTTAACGTACCAACTCTCCAAAAAGAGTTAAATTAACACTCTCTGGTGTGGACCCATATAGACACTTTAATAGTGTTGAAATCAAATCCGACAGTGTTAATTTGGACATGCTGGATTTGCTGTGTACCAGCAACAATTCGCCATCAATTTCATTGATTTCAGGCCTTTGATAGCATCCACCGCGATTCTCTTTGGCAGATCCTGCACTTGTACAGTGTCCCTACCATCTTCATCAACATCTTCAAGGACCTGTACTTGCGATCATGCTGTTGCGTTAAGACAGGCCACACCGACTTCTTCGAGATTACCACCGGTGTCAGGCAGGGCTGCACCCTGCATCCTCTGCTTTTTCTCGTTCCCCTCGACTACACTATGCGGTAAGCCGTTGCCCATATAGGAGCTGGCATCCATAGGTCTGATCAAGACCGTCTTGGTGACCTTGATTTTGCTGACGATATTGCCCTACTCGAGGAAGACGAGCTGAAGCTACAACAAGGAACGAACAATCTAAGAAGAGAAGCTGGCAAGATTGGCCTGAGGATGAGCTCTGAAAAGTTGAAGATCATGCATGTCAGCTCCAAGGACCCACGACGGGGGATCTACATCGGGACACAGCAGCTAGAAGAAGTGGAGAAATTCACCTACCTCAGTAGCGTGATTTCCCATGACAGTGATGCAGAGCTGGATGTCAAATGCCGCACTGGAAAGACAGCTGCGGTATTTCAGAGGATGAACAAGATCTGGTCTTTCCCAACCATCTCCCTCAAGATCAAACTCCGCTTGCTTAATTCGATCGTGATTCCAACCACCATTTATGCCAGTGAGACTTGGAAAGTGTCGGCCTGCATCAACACCAAGCTCGATGTCTTTCAGCAGCGATGTCTTCGCAGGATTCTGCAAATCTGCTATACCGACCACATCACCAACGAGGAGGTCCTGTGAAGGAGTGGCACAGTCAAACTTGGCCAAAGACTCCGACTGGCCGGCCATATCCTCCACATGGATGATGCACGGATTCCAAAAACAGCAATGCACTGTTTTAAAAGAGACGACAATAAGAGAATTTTAAAACAATCCTAAAATGTCCAGGTAGCCAGTGGAGTGAAATTAAAATGGGGGATAATGTGCTCAGACTTTTTTGTTCCAGTTAAAAGATGTGCTGCAGCATTTTGCACAACCTGCAGACGCCTAATGGATGCATCACTAACCCCACAATAAAGCGTGTTACAATAATCCAGCCTAGATGTAACAAAGGCATGGATGGCTGTCTCAAAAAGCTGTTTAGATAAGATGGGCTTCATTTTGGCTAATTGCCTCAAATGAAAAAAGCTAGATCTTACAACAGCTCTGACCTGGCTTTCAAGTTTAAGATCTGCCTCCATTTTAACTCCCAGATTAGTGATGACTGGTTTAACATACTGTGCCAGCGAACCAAGATCTATAGTAGTTGTCTCAGAGGCACCACCAAAACCATCACTTCTGTTTTCTGCTCATTAAAATGTAAAAAGTCCAAAGCCATCCAGGGCCTTATTTCATCAAGTCGTTTGAGCAGAGGGTCTACTGAGAAGCCATTTATCTTTTTAAGTGGGAAATAAATCTGGGAGTGATCAGCATAACAGTGGAAAGAAATCCCATGTTTCCTGAAAATAGAGCCAAGGGGTAGGAGAAAGAAGCGGGCCTAAAACTGAACCCTGTGGGACCCCAAATTGAAGAGAAGCAGCAGAGGATACAAACTCATCAAGTTTCACAGAGAAAGTTCGCTCTGCCAAATAGGATCTAAACCACTGCAGTGCGGGTACTCCTAACACCCACCAACTGCTCTAACGGGAAATTAAAATGTTATGATCCACTGTATCAAAGGCAGCATCAAAAGTGGTGCTATAGTGAGAAAACCCTCTTTGAAAAATCAAGGAGGGAGAGCATCGTAAGGGGAACCTGAGGACTTCAGGTGAGAAACCAACAGAGGTGTGGACTCGAGTCACGTGACTTGGACTCGAGTCAGACTCGAGTCATTAATTTTATGACTTTAGACTTGACTTGAAAAAATGTTCTAAGACTTGTGACTTGACTTGGACTTTTACACCAGTGACCTGGGACTTGAATTGGACTTGAACCGGTTTACTTGAAGAGACTTGATATTTCACGCCAAATATAAAATTTAACACGCATATTATATAGAAAGTGTGCACCATTAATTAAATTCATTTATTCAAACTACACTCCATACGTATGTCTGCGTGAGCTGTAGCACAGCCAATCAAATTAACCAGATTTTTTTTTAAAAAGAAAGAAAAAAAAAACCCTCAAAAATGCTGCAAGGAGTTATTTTTTTCAGGTACATAAACTATGAAGTAGTCAACAAAAAACCGAAACGCAATATGCAAAACATGCAAGAAGAGAATCACAGACAGAGATGGAACAAGTTACAACTTTGTCCGACAGTTGAAGTTCTGTAAAGAACAGGAGGTGCTACGATGAGATAGCTGACTTCATCTAACTAGCAAATCTTGTCCAGGCTACGTTGGTGATACAGTTTTTTTTAATGTGTGTGATATTTTTGTCATGCGATTTTAAAGCCGGTCCTACAAGCGCATCCAAGATTAACATGCAGCTTATCTCAGAACTGTCGGTGAAAATTATTCTTGGAGCTAAGTTTAATTGAGCTGCATTTTATAGAGGTGCAATCTCACAATTTGTGTATATTTTCTAAGTTCACTATTTTGTCATGTGTTGAGAAAAACACAGATTTAAAAATTACATGGTCTAATATTTACATTTAACATATAACTGCAACATTCTTTTTTCATTTTTTTTTTAAAGACTCGAAAGGACTTGAAATTCAAAATTTCAGACTTGTGACTTTACTTGGACTTTTACACCAGTGACTTGAGACTCGACTCTGACTTGCCTGACATTACTTGAGACTTTACTTGTGACTTGAGGATAAAGACTTGAGACTTACTTGAGACTTGCAAAACAATGACTTGGTCACACCTCTGGAAACCAACTCCTGCAGGCAGAGCAAAGAAACTGGCTCAAACCTGTCAAAGACAGCAGAGCTAAGGACAGGGAAGGAAGGGTCGAGAATGGAATGGGAAATCTGCACTTTCACAGATGGCACTTTATCTATAAAGAAGTGTAGGAAGTTTTCACAAATTTCCTGAGAGGACACGACACCAACAGTCTGTGGAGCATGAGGGACTATGTCAAGTTTTAAATAAGGCATGAGGCTTACGGCAATTTGCCTGAATAATAGCAGCAAAATGTTTCCTCTTAGCATTTTTTACAGTTTTCTGATAAGAATTCCAGTAATTCTGTAATATTTGGTATGACATCTGAAGTTTATGCTTCTTCCATTTACGTTCAGCTCTCCCACACTTTCTTCTGGCAGCACGGGTGTCTTCATTAGGGATGGGTATCGTTTAGGTTTTATCCGATACCAGTACCAAACCAGTACTTTTGAAACAGTGCCGGTGCTTAAACGGTGCTCAAACCGGTGCTCGAACCGGTGCTTAAAGAATGGAGAACACAAAATTGGTCCAAAAACCTCTCATGTTCAGCTGTTTTTTGTAAAAAGATAACAATGTTAGCCTTTTCTGTAGCTATAGGGGATTTATGGCATCACTCGGGGCTGGAAAGCAGTGCTTAATCAATGGAAAAAACACCAACCTTGTCCAAAAACCTCTCATGTTAGCTGTTTTCCACTTTTTCTTTGGTCATTTTAGCCTTTTTGGCCAGGGTGAAGGGAGTATCTGCCATCAAATAAGAAGACAGCCTCATGTAACTACGACGGTGTTTGCTAGTCCACCTTACGTGCATTAATGTAATAATGTGGTTAGCCTACTCAACGTAAATTACACACGAACATTAAGCTACTCACGCAGAGAAGAACGGCTGCTGCTGCCGTCATCATCCGTCATCATTTCTGCTACACTGGCAGGGCTACGGGCCAGGACTCTCCTCTTCTGATTTTTGGGAGATGTTGCTAACTCTGGGTCCGATAACAGGCAACCCACCCGCAGTAGATGTGCCCGGTGTGAGGTCTCGCAGCAAGCTATCAAATACGACGCATTTCTTGGCTTTTACAAAATGCTATACGTTGTCAGGTGTTTCATCAGATTCGAGGAGTTACCTCCTTTGCACAGTATCACCTTAAACCACTTGTTGCAGGCTGCTGAGTTTGCATCTTTTGCTGTGAAGTAAAGCCAGACTTTGACCGCTTTGCCTTGGGCATTTTTAATCTGTAGCTCTGCTCTAAAAGAACGCACGTACCCGGGCCCGCCTACTATGCTTGCAAAGGTAAAATGATTGGCTAGAATCCAAAGTGTATAGACATTTCAGGGAAAAAAGCACCAAAATGAAGCACCGAAATGTGCGCTGCTTTTCGGTCTGGTTACTACCTTTTATGTCAGAACCGGATACCGGTACCCATCCCTAGTCTTCATTCAGCCAGGGTTCAGATTTGGCTTTAACTTGCCTAAAGGGCAGCACCGAATCTAAAACGGTTTGGCCGACTGAGTAAAACCACGTGCTCAGCTCTTCTGTATCATTATATATGGAATTAGGAATTCCATATATATATTGTGATTAAAAACAATAGAGAACTGACCAGCAGAGGAAGGGTTAAAAATACGACAGCACCTAGCAACAACAGGAGGAGAATGACCTTTGGTACAAGGACGGGAAACCTCAAAGAAGACAGGCTTATGATCCAACCATTCAATATTACAAACCTCTAAGTTAGAGACAGGTAAACTGTGAGTTAAAACAAGATCCAACGTGTGCCCATATTTTTGTTTAGGCACAGACACAGGTTGCACAAAAGAGTCAGTAAGATTTAAAAAGTCCTTTACCATTGGCTTGTCAGGGCAGCACACGTGAATATTGAAGTCCCCAACAATGAGGACATGATTGTATTTTGGTATAATTTCAGCCAACAGATCAGAAAAGTCATTTAAGAAGTCCTTATTGTATTTGGGAGTCTGTAAACCACAGCACAGAGCACTGTGTGAGAGCGACCTGGCTCAAACACTCTCAGTTCAAAGCTGCTAGGTGATGTTGATAAGGACACTGGTTTACATTTATACTGCTTCTTAAAAACAACCACTAGTCCTCCTCCTCTGCCTGATATTCGAGGAGTTTAAAAAGCAGCAGTCATCCGATAAGAGATCTATGAAAACGCTGGACTCACCGGCCCTCAACCATGTCTCAGTTATACAGAAGAAATCCAGTCCTTGGGTCATAAATAAATCATTTAAAATAAAAGTTTTATTACTCAGCGATCTAGTGTTCACCAATCCAAACTTGGTGGAGGTCAGCGTGTTCGTGGCTGACTGCGAGACCCGACACAGCAACCGCAGGTTCTGTAGGTTCGCACCACACCTACGAAGATAAGGGAAAATCCTTTGCGGCTGGGACATCTGATCCGACAACGGGCACCAGCCAGGCATTGATGGGCTCCAGTGAGCACAGAGAAAAGACATGGCAAGACACAGATCCACGTTCATTCCAGGGAGCCGGGGAAGAACGCACCAAGTATGCCTTAAGTTTAGTGAGCAGACCAGGCCAGGGTCCGACAAAGGTTCGTTGTTATCCCAGATAGGAATGGAGGTAACGTCTTATGCCCACTATAAGTTGCATTGGTAAGATCACCGTCTCCAATCGGCCCACCAATGGAGTACACTGAGTCAGCCACACCAGGCACCAGCTGGGGCGACGAGATGGATATAGTCCTCCCGCTAGTGGACAATGCCGAGGTCAGCTGCGAAGCTATGTTGTCTGATTCCCTCGAGGCTAATGACGAGCTACTCAGCGAACCCTCTGAGGGAGCGTTGGAACATCTCGTCTCGGACAAGGATGACAACGTTTTCTTTGCCCCCTCTGGTCGGAATTCTGCAACACAAGGGGCCGATTGTGATAACCCTGGCACACAGTCCCGCGGCATGGAGCTATTTGACTTTGCAAAACGGGCAGCTGAAAAGCTGACAATCCCATGGCCCGCAGTGAAAAATGGAGACCTCCACCTCACGATACGAGGGTAAAAGGCTCCCCAAAGCAAAGCACACTACTAAGCAGGTACTGCCGCTTTTCCCCGAATGCGTGGACGAGGTCACACGCTGCTGGACAAAGCCATTTTCGTCACCACCTTGAAGGCATTGAACGCCTCCTCGCTCCTGCTAGCCTTCTCAGCAGAGCTCCAGGGCCAGACTGCTGCAAACCCAGATGCTAGCAAGCTGTGGAAAGAGCTGGGCGTTGTTACAGACCAGTGTCTCCACCTTACTAGAGCAGCAGTACAAGCGGCAGGCAGAGCTCTCAGCATCATCGTCCTAGAGGAAAGGGCAAGATGGCTGAACTTGTCGGGGCTTTCGGACAGAGAAAAACGTGACATTCTGGATGAAAGCATCGACCCCGCTGGCTTTTTTCGGGACCGCCGTTGCCACCATGGAAAGACGGAGCGAGGAGAAAAAAAAAGAGGGAGAGGCCCTGCAGCTGTGTCTCCCTAGGAAGATCCAGGCTGCGCCCCCTCCACCCGGTCACCACACGTTCGCTCAGGTCCAGCCAGCGTGCCAACGTTTAAAATCCCTCGGCGCCCAGCCCAGCAGGTCACGGCCCACGGTCCTGTAGGATCGCAGACCCCTAAGACCCACTGGCCCAGAAAACATGTTTCGCCTGCTGCCGTCAGGGTGCCCCACTACCAGCCAAGCAGTCGGACCACAAGAAAAAGCTGACTGCCTACATCCCCCACAGGGAGATCAGAGCCGGACCACCCCGGGCTGCAAATTCACTTCAGGGCTTAGTTCTGGAGCCCGTTCGGATAAGTGTGTTCTGCCTCCGTCTTTCAGCGCCTGGGACTCGAGTTGGATCCCACAGAGCGCATTTCAACAAAGAGACGATGAGACACTGTTCAGCTGAGTCAAGCATGTCAGTCTCACAAAAACACACTGTTCATTAATAACTCGCCCATTGCATCCAGGCATGTTGCCAAGGGCAAGAGAAAAATGTGTGAAAAACACAGAAAATATGTTGAAAAACATAATGCCCCCACACCCCCAGACACCACCTGGGTCGATTCCCTCAGTGGTGTCCGGCCCCATGAACGCTGGTCAAGTGCGGGCCGCCCGCACATGAGCAGTCGGGTCTGGCCGGAAGGACCAGTTTCCGCCACAAGAGGGAGACAAAGCTCCATCTACTGTGGAGTGCCTGTCTTTGGGGCCGCTGTCAGCAAGAATAGACAGATGGCGAGCTCTCGCTGCGCCAGAATGGGTTGTGAGTTACTGATTACATTCCCCCAAAAGTAATCCTGTTACTTTTCTGATTACTTATTTTCAAAAGTAATTAATTACTTAGTTACTTTTTTAAAACACGATTTCTAACCTGAATAGGTAATAAAGCAATAGATCTTTCAGCCCAATTCTACTTTTTCTGCATAATCCATCATACAAAATGTAATCAATGGAAAAGTCTTAAAACTTGTTTTATTAGTTTTAAAAATTTTAACTTTATGCATCAAGCAAAAATTTAATTATATGTAACATTCTCTGACTGGAAGAAATTGGTTTAACATTTACACCTATTTTCTGCACATTCCAGCACATAAAATAAATTTTTTTTTGTGTTTACACTCAGTCTTTCAAATAAATGCAAATGAAACACAGCAGAAAAGAAATAAAATCAAAGACTCAGCAGTCCTGTTGCTCTATTTTCACCTGTATAGCAGGCGGATGTTTGCCCTGGTGCAGGTGTGCTGCAGCGGTCAGTGGAAGAATCCGCGAGTTTGTCTGTGAATTTCCCATTCCGTGGTAGCGTACTCGGTGCTTGCTTGGAAGTTAAGGGTTTTTTTTGCTGTAAAAAGAAGTTTTCTTCCCACCCAATGAACAGCGGACGCTAATGTTTTCGTCACTTTTTACAGAACCAAACTCAAAGTAAGGTCAGTACTTCCACACTTTAAACGCTGCATGCTCATACTCTCCCCCGCACTCGATATATTATCCATATCGAGTGCGATGTGGATAATATATGTCTCATTATAATTATATAATGAGTGTCTCATTATATGGATAATATGACAATGAGAGTGTCTCATCACATCCCTATTTACCCGCCTCACAGAAAATTCTTGTGATTTGCGTTTCAGGGCAGAATGTACGAGTACCAGGTCCTGCCGTTTAGTCTCTCACTGAGCCCTTGGGTATTTGTGAAATGCACAGAGGCAGCCATAGCCCCACTGAAGAGGCGAGGCATCCGCATAGCAACATACATAGACGATTGGCTGCAGCTATCAGAGTCAGAAATAATGGGAAGAGAGCACACCAGGTTGACAGTGGATCACTTGATGGCTCTGGGTTTCAGCTTAAACTACGAAAAGAGTGTCCTGCAGCCAGCTTATGGCATCTCTTTCATAGAAATAGCTCTAAACTCCACCTCGTACAGAGTGTGTCTCTCTGTGGACAGAGTGTGTCTCTCTGTGGACATAGTGAAAAAATGCTATCACATGCCAGCATTTTTCAGGTGGGAAGATATCTCCCATTCAGAAGATGCCTGCAGATGCTGGGATTAATGGCTACTTCACTGGCGGTCATTCCACTAGGCAGACTGCATATGAGGGAGTCCTGGAGAAGAAAGGAAACCATGGCAACTATGTTAATCCCTAAATCCAAAAGTTTTCACAGCAGAACACCAGAGGAATACCATCTGGACATCACAGGTTCTGTACAGCAGCCATCCATGAGTTGTTTGGTACTGGGCCACGGGAGTTGAGGCTCCAGTGTGAAATGTATGGTTTTCAGGGTTTTTATCGTTAACTCGGTTTCCCTGGGTCTTTCCCTTGTTGTAGTTGTATGTCTTATTTTGAAAGAAATATTTACATGTTACCATAGCAACCAGAGAGCATTAAGCGGCAGAGAGGAGGATGTTACTCTCAATGTTGGAGCATTTTCAGGAGGACGCTGCTAACAAAGTTACACAATTACACAGTACATTCACATGTATTATTATAGTTCAAGGTTCTTTATTTGTCACATACAAGTATAACACACAGTGAAATGTAACCTAGCACGCTCCTCGACATGTGCACAAATGGGGGGGGGAGAACATTATATATATAGTATATACATTAGGTGAATGTGCAGTAGTAGCAGCAAGCAGGTGAATTCTGTACATTAATAGGAATAGACAATCTGACTATTTTACAGAATAGACAATATAAACATGTTTAAAATTAAGGAATTTGAAATGTACATTGTGCCTGGGTTTAGAGTGTCTGGAAGAGAGTCCTGTCTCAGTCAATTATAGATGATGTGAGAGGGCGGGTGTGTGTGTGTTTAGGGCCCGGATGCCTTGGGGATAGAAGCTCCTCTTGAGTCTCTCTGTCCTTTCCCGGATGATGCGGAAAATCATCCGGGCAAGGACGATTTTCCGCCTTGCCCTTTTTAAAAATGGTTCTTTAAAGAACCATTTTTAAAAAGGTCCTTCAAATGGTTCTTTAAAAAAACCCATTTTAAAGAACCTTTTTGGAGTGGTTCTTTAAAAAACCATTTTAAATCTTTCAAAATAAAATGTATCATAAATTGAATTTGAGTAGGGTAAAATAAATACGAGCACAGCATAGAGATATATTTATGGTTTATTGTCATTTTGTAGTTACCAAAAGACAAAAAGGCATTTTAACCCTCAGCACAACATCACTACTAATACATGTCACATATTAGTGTTTTAAATAGTAATAATTAAATATATTTGCTATACTATAAATAAATATATATAATACTATATCTACAGATAACACAACAATTAATACATGTATTGTTTAATTAATAAAACATCAGAAAGTGATAAAAACACATTAGAAATAGCAATAGCTTCATAACAGACCAATAAATCAACACTTTTTCATCAGCAGATGCTTGCATGTTCAGTAAAAATATTTCAACAACAAGTTTATGATTAAAATGATCAATGAACTTCAGCCTTACGCTATGTAATGTACGTTTCATGTTGTACTCATGGTCGTTTGTTAGTCCAGTTTAGGATAATGTCTCTGACGTATGTATCATATCAAATATAGTATATATAGTATGACGTGTTCTGACGTCACTCTCTCTCTCCCTGTCATTTATTTGGCTCGAAACACATATTAACAAATTGCTCAGTGATGAACAACTACTCAGATCATTTACCTAAGCAGTGCGCTTTGTCAAAACGAAGTGTGTGTTCATTACATTGACATTCTGTTCTGCAATTGTTATTTACTTGTATTTTATAATTTGACTAATTTGAATATTCAGTTTCCTACCATCTTCTCTTAAAGGGTAATTACCAGGTAATCCGCCCTCCCCTTCGCACACACATGCACACAAAGAAAACACACAGTATAATTCACAGCCTCGTTATAGTGAATAAATATTTATGCCATTTACACCATCAAACTTAGATAGCTAAGGATGAAGAACCTTTTGTTCTTTAAAGAACCATTTGTAATAGCTGAAGAACCATCCACAAAATAAAAAGGTTCTTTGACGTATGATGGTTCTTTAAAGAACCATGAAGACATCTGAAGAACCATTTAAGAACCATAATTTTTCTGAGTGTATTTGAGGAATGGTGTGGAAAGTCTCACACTCTCTCCTTTCAGTGCTCTGTGACAACAATTCTCTCCTTTCTCCAGGAACTGTTAGATAAAGGAAAGGCCTTTTCCACAATTAAAGTATATCTAGCAGCCATTTCAGCCTGCCATGTGGGCTTTGTGGATGGCCCAGTGAGCTATCACCCGCTAGTCTGCTGGTTCATGAAAGGAGCACGATGGCTCCATCCGGTGTCTAAACCTCTTGTCCCCACGTGGGATTTATCCCTGGTGCTGGGGGCAGTTTCACAGCCACCATTTGAACCACTAAATAAGGTGGAAATAAAAATCCTGTCTTTGAAGACTACATTGCTCCTGGCTCTCGCATCTGCGAAGCGTGTCAGCGATATTCATGCGCTGTCAATACACAAACAGTGCACCCGATTCACGCGGGATAACTCTAGAGTCACACTCAGGCCAAATCCGGCCTTTGTGCCCAAAAACCCTCCAATGGACCCCACTGGAGCTAGAAGCTTTTTGCCCTCCTCCTTTCTCCTCCACTGAACAGGAGCAACCTACATGCTCTCTGTCCAGTTAGGGCTTTATGTACCTATATAGAGAGAACGAAGGCTTTCAGGAGGTCGGACCAGCAGTTTGTTTCCTGGGCTAAACCACATGTCGGCAAGCCCGTTAGCAAACAATGCATTTCTCACTGGATTGTTGAGGCGATCCAATTGGCTTATTCCAGCATGGGTCTGCCCCCCCCCCTGCTTCGTGCTCATTCTACTAGAGGGATGGCAACCTCTTGGGCCTTTTTAGGGGTGTCTCTATAGAAGAGATAGAGCAGCGAGCTGGGCTTCACCTTTGACCTTTGCAAGGTTTTGCAGGTTGGATGTCACTGCACCATCTCTAGCCCACACTGTGTTAAGTGTGGGTCCCCACGAGACCTCCTAAGTTGGCAGTCAGTCGTTCAGATGGGCTTATCTGGCAATACAGCAGTCTGCATATTCCCATAGTGAGACACCAAAACAAATGCTTGAAAGAGAACTTGAGGTTACTCTATTCCGTAACACCTGTTCTCTGATAACATGAGTGAAGTGTCTCACCAGATCACCCTCCTTGCACGAAGCGAGGAAGAGGTGAGCTTATCTTGAATTACGGGTGATGCTGCGTCACACCCTTTTATAGGGAGGAGGGTGGCCCCTCCCTGATGCAAGCGTCACGCCTGCTAGCCAATGTTGGCTGGAGTAATGATATAGAAGCTTCTGAGGACAATGCTGAGAGAGCGTTCCCCATAGTGAGACACCTCACTCACGTTATCAGAGAACGGGGATTACGGAATAGAGTAACCTCAAGACATGTGAGGTTGTGCTGAAAAGAATGATACCAAACCAGGCAAAGTTAATAGTTTTAAAAGATGAAACATAGGGGTAAAAAAGTAGTCAAAAATGGCTAATTATACCCTGGACCCCAAAGGATTAAACATTTTTTTAAAAGTAACACAATAGTTACTTTTCCTACTTTCCTAGTAATTAATTTCTTTTAGAATCTTGTAGCTCAATTACTAACTCAGTTACTTTTTTGAAGAAGTAAATAGTAACTATATTTAATTACTTTTTCAAAGTAACTTGCCCGACACTGTCAATAGCTGACCAGGAGGTCAAGGCTCACAAGAGCAGTGTACTCCCATCACTTAGATAACTTAAAAATGTTATTGTTTCGCTTTTTTCAGTGTTTTGTGGTGGTTCTGGGGGTTGGGATGCTCATCTTGTAACCAGAAGGTTGCTGGTTCGATCCCCATTGTCATTAACGTGGCTTCACTCCACATCAGCCACGCCGCTTTGCTAGCTAAAACACCAGTGTCGGCACATAAGGACGCTGTCATAGCCTGTCAACGACATTGATTAGCTGCGTATATAAGAATGTGAATCGCATTATTGGCTGGACTATGGGATAAAGTGGCATCGTTCTAATCCCATATGGGAGCAGCCAGTCACTTACTGACTAACACTGCAAAACAGAACTGTTAAAGTTTTAATTTTAATTTCAATTCAGGTTAGATTTTTTTGTGTGTGTGTGCGCAATGTGGATTTTCTGTGCACGGAGACCGTGCCAGCGGTGCGTAATTGCGCACACGCGCAGCTTAGAGGGAACATTGGTGATGTGTCGGTCGCGAACGAAACAGCTCTTAGAGCCGACTCTTTGAAGAGAACGACGCGAGACCGTGGGGTTTTTTTTTTTTTCTTTCTCTCACCCTCTTTCTCGCACTTTTTTTCCGCTTCACTCTGCACGCGAGCCTTGTGCTTTGTGCTGAGCAGAGGGGGGAGGGGCGGTAGTTACACTCGCAGTAGCACAGGAACAGAGCAGGAGAGAGAGACAGAGAAAGAGAGCCAGGGACAACAACGTCACATTAGAAAGGTATAGTAATCATCCACAACTATTTTCATTTGCGGATGATAAAGGATGCATGCAGGCCTATATGACAGAGAATGTGCATCAACTTTTTGTTTTCATATTTTAATTTATATTTAATTGTGTTGTGGTTTGCAGTGTTTTGTGTTGTTTCACTTTAAATTTGTTTAAAAGGAAAAAGCTGAAAATGTAAATAGTTAAAAGTTGAAATGTAAATACTTGGCTTTTGTATTATATGATTTATTTATTACATTTTATGTGGAGTGAATAAATAATAGTGAATATAAAATAAAATTATTTGAATATATATGAGTGCTTGTGTATAAATACACAAACAATACAATATGCTTTCAATTGTGTAATTTAAGTGATCTAGGTAGCTCTGTTTTGGAAGTTCAGTTAACACTAGAAATGTCTTTTGGAGTTTGTACATGCTTTGGAGTTTGTATGAGCTTTGGAATTTGTATGTGATTTTTGGAGTTTGTACGTGCTTTGTCTCTAGGGGCCACTGTATATATTTATATATAAACATATATAAATAAAACCACTTTTTTTACATTAGTAATTCCTTTTGTGCATTATTTTAAATTTTTGTTAATAATAAATAAAATAAAGCAACAAAACAACCTGAAGAGCCGGCTCTTTTTAGTGAGCCAAGCCAAAAGAGCCGGTTCTCTAAAAAGAGCCGGAAATCCCATCACTAGAATGAATAGTGGAATTGTAAAGCACTTTGAGGGTCTCGAAAAACGCTATATAAATGGATATTTTTTGTTTTAAACCATTCCATTGTTGCCCTGGCTTTATGTTTAGGGTTGTTGTCCTGCTGGAAGGTGAACCTCCGCCCCAGTCTCAAGTCTTTTGCAGACTCCAAGAGGTTTTCTTCCAAGATTGCCCTGTATTTGGCTCCATCCATCTTCCCATCAACTCTGACCAGCTTCCCTGTCCCTGCTGAAGAGAAGCACCCCCAGAGCATGATGCTGCCACCACCATATTTGACAGTGGGGATGGTGTGTTCAGAGTGATGTGTTAGTTTTCCGCCACACATAGCGTTTTGCATTTTGGCCAAAAAGTTCCATTTTGGTCTCATCTGACCAGAGCACCTTCTTCCACATGTTTGCTGTGTCCCCCACATGGTTTTTGGCAAACTGCAAATGGGACTCCTGTCTGGTGTGTTATTTGGACTTCATGGTGTTGTTGCTCCCAATATTCTCTTAGACAACCTCTGAGGCTGTCACAGAGCAGCTGTATTTGTACTGACATTACATTACACACAGGTGCACTCTATTTAGTCATTAGCACTCATCAGGCAACGTCTATGGGCAACTGACTGCACTCAGTCCAAAGGGGGCTGAATAATTACGCACACCCCACTTTGCAGTTATTTATTTGTAAAAAATGTTTGGAATCATGTATGATTTTCATTCCACTTCTCACGTGTACACCACTTTGTATTGGTCTTTTACGTGGAATTCCAATAAAACTGATTCATGTTTGTGGCTGTAATGTGACAAAATGTGGGAAAGTTCAAGGGGGCTTGCAATACTTTTGCAAGCCACATAAGCTATATGTTTTACATCCAATGGATGAATGATCTAATCCAATGATGCATGCATTACTCGACTAATGGCAAAAATAATCATTTGTGTAGCCCTACTTGAGTGTTCAAGTTCTGTCGCTGTGGCAGCATCTTTAGCTGGTAACAAAATTATGTCTTTTCCACAGGAACAGCAAAATGTTGTTGTTTTTAAACTTCAATCCATAGAATGGACAATACATCTTAACCTAAAAAACAAAGTTGTGTGATTTTAGCAATTTAATTTACATAATACAAAACAGCAGTCAAATAAAACCTTCTGTGTTTCAAGAGATGACAGATTTTTAGGCTAATAGTTAACATCTAATAGCAAACATGTCTACAGTATTATATGATTCATGAGATTAAAACACACTTACCTCTCATGTTTTCTTTCCTCACAAAACCAATAGATCCGTCACTTGTGGCAATTCTTAGCATGTTTTGGTTTCTTCAACTGGTCCATCGGGTTATTATCTCCCCAGAAACACTTCCCTTGTGCTTTTGTAATATTTCTTTTTTTCCTATTTCTATTTTGGTTTTTCCTATTTCGATTTTCTTTTTTTCTATTTTTATTTTCATTTTCCCTATTTGGAAGCCCAAGGTCTCAACTTTCATTATTTCACTGGTCATTTGATGCAGACAGTGAAGCACAGGTAACAAAAGAGTGGGAAGAGAGTGTGGTTGAAGGCTACGCTTAACTCTAACCCCCACACACTGGCCATGTTAACAGGCTGGTAATAAATGGGGAGGAGGACTGTGTGTGTAGGTAAACAACAGCTTAAGACATAGATGCAGAGGTGGGTCGAGTATCCAAAAATTATACTCAAGTAAGAGTAGCATTACTTTACAATATTATTACTCAAGTAAAAGTATAAAGTAGTCGTCCAGAAAAATTACTCAAGTACGAGTAAAAAAGAAGTTGGTGAAAAGACTACTCAAGTAGTGAGTAACCGGTTGTAATGTTCGATTTATTTTTTAATGCTATCAAACAAAAGCAGGAAAATTATATGCAGGTCGAGTGGGTCACACAGTGTAAGTTGTTTAGTTAGGCAAAAATCCTGATTATATGTTTTGTCTCCTAGTAGCTAGCTTGCTGGCTATTTGGCAGGCAGGAGTAGGACTCAAAATGCACGAAATGGAAATGCAGGACAAACTAAAAGCCAGTTTTATTACTGAATTTATGGTTACAGAATGTATTTAAATTAATAATTTTTTTTTAAAAATTACTCAGACATGGAAGAAACCAGAACAAACTTACTAGGCAATGAGGAAGAGACACAGAGGACACAGCAAAAGGGAGAACATTACAAAGGGAAACTGAGAAAAAAATTTACACACAAGGGATAATGAGTGGAAATAGATGGGAGGACAGCTGAAATTAATTACAGATAATTAGACAGATTACTTTTCTACTGGGGATGTGTAACAGTCCATTAGAAAAAGGTAAACAGGAAGAGAATGAATGTTGATGATTACAGTGTGTGAATGTGAGAGTGAATGAATAGTGGCATTGTAAAGCGCTTTGGGTGCCAATCCATTATTATTATATCTTTATTTGATTAGGAAACAAATCTCCATCTCCAATATCTGACCTATAATACGTATATAAACAAATTCATGCTTTTCTCCTCAACAGAGATCGTTCCTCGATTGAACAACAGCGCCGTAAAATAAGAAGAATGGTGCCTAATTACAGAGTTAGTAATCCGGTCGTTAAATATGACGTCACTAGCCGTGTCTGGGCCTAAACTCCGCTGCAGGTCCATATATCAAACGATCACTATGGCATTACTGAGAGTTGAAAAACTGTCTAAAGTCTTTCATCTTTAATAAAATGATCAGCATTCTGCTCTACCAGGTGTAACAATTGAGTTTAACCTCTAGGCATCCATGAAAACAGAATTTATGACAGTTAACGGAGTTAGAAGTTAGCAGGAAGTTAGCTCGCTAGCTTCTATCTAAATACAATATAGCATGTCCTGACTGCGGGGTTTTGGAAACAAATTAAAACGTACAGCTCTGTTATCACTTCCAACATAAATGAAGACAGAAAACTAAACAGCAGTGACGTTTGTAGGGTTACTGAAGTTTGGCTAGCTGGTATATAATGATGTGCTACGTTACCGCTAGCGACACAGCTATGTTAGCATAATATAAACATGCTAACTTTTTTTCCACTCGATAAAAGTTAACGTGAGTGTTCTTGGTGGTCAGGAACAAATGTAATCGCATGGCAGGATGCTGTAAAAGGACCAAATTTCAGCCAGGAGAACAACTGAGATAATCCATCCACAATACGAGGTTAGTCATTCATATACTGCTGCATGGGCTGGGCTGTAGTTACATCCTGTTAGGGTCCCTGGGTCGTTGACCCAGTGTTTTGTGTTTTTGGTTCTTTGATTTTGTTATTTCATTATATTCTAGCTTTGCGTTATGGGTTTTAGGATCATTCTTAGTTTAGGTTCTCTGGGTGGGGTTGGTTAGAGTTTTAGTGTTCTGGTTTTCTGTCTGTGTTCCATAGTTGCTGTCTTCCCTGTTTGCTGTATCCCCACATCCAGTCAGTGTCTGTGTTTGCCCTGATCCCACGTCTCTGTTCCCTTTGTAGTGCCTGTATGTGAGTCTGTGGCTTTGTTTAGTCTGTGTTATGTGCTTCCTGTTTTACTTTGAAGGTCTCTGTCTTATCTCAGTGTGTTCAGTTTACGCTTCTTTGGTCTCGTCAGTTCTGATTTGCCCCAGCTGTGTTTCCCTCCTGTTACTCATTTCCTGATTGCTCCCTCTGTGTATTTAAGCCCTGTGTTTCTCTGTGTCCGTGTCGCGATCTACCGTTTTCCTAGCTGTGTGTTCTGTCATTCCTCCGGTGTAAGTTTATTTTGATTTTTCCAGTTATGTTATATTTGAGTTTAACATTAAAGTTGTTTTGAGTTCACATCTGTCTCCGGAGTCTGCACCTTGGGTCCTATTCCTGCCTGCACACAGCCACACCTAACAGAAGATCGCGAACAGAACATGGACCCTGCAGACTCCTTTTTCTCAGAGTTCAGCGGCGAGATGGAGCGGCTGGTGAGCCTGCTCAACCGCATCGCCCAGTCCTCGGATTTAAGGACCATGGCAGTGGGGCTGAGCGCGGTGGAGGCCATCATTCGGCATAATCCCCATAATAGCCAGTTTGCTAAGGACACTGAGTTGGGGAACACCATAACTGCCTGGAGAGAGCAAGTCAGGGCTAGTGAGCTTGCTCTCTCCCTCACTACATCTTCCCCACCGCTGCCGCAGGGCAACACACACTCTGCCTCATCGCCACTGCAGGCTTCCTCCCCTTCCTCACGCCAGCCGGGACCTTGTTCGCCTGTCCGTTCGCCTGCCTTTTTTCTGGCGGCTGTGTGGTCGGAGGATGAGGAGGAGGTCTCCGTTTCTCAACCGGTTCCTGTTCCCTCGTCTAAAAGGAAGCGACGCCACCGTCGCTCCTCTCCTCGGTCATCCGTTCAGCCTCACGCCTCGTCAGCTGGAGGACCCGAGGAGCCCGTTCAGCCTCACGCCACGTCAGCTGGAGGGCCCGAGGAGCCCGTTCAGCCTCACGCCTCGTCAGCTGGAGGGCCCGAGGAGCCCGTTCAGCCTCACGCCACGTCAGCTGGAGGGCCCGGGGAGCCCGTTCAGCCTCACGCCTCGTCAGCTGGAGGGCCCGAGGAGCCCGTTCAGTCTCACGCCACGTCAGCTGGAGGGCCCGAGGAGCCCGTTCAGTCTCACGCCACGTCAGCTGGAGGGCCCGGGGAGCCCGTTCAGTTTCCTGTCTCCGCTGGAGGGTCCGAGGGGCCCGTTCAGCCACCTGTCTCTGCTGGAGGGTCCGAGGGGCCCGTTCAGCCACCTGTCTCCGCTGGAGGGTCCGAGGAACCGCTTCAGCCACCTGTCTCCGCTGGAGGGTCCGAGGAATCGCTTCAGCCGTCTCTTCCTGCTGGAGGATCCGAGGGGCCAGTTCAGCCTCCTGTCTCTGCTGGAGGGTCCGAGGGGCCCGTTCAGCCACCTGTGTCTGCTGGAGGGTCCGAGGGGCCCGTTCAGCCGTCTCTTCCTGCTGGAGGATCCGAGGGGCCCGTTCAGCCTCTTGCCTCGTCAGCTGGGGGTCCGGGAGGACCCAGCCAGCACGTCCCAGTGTCTGCTGATGGTTCTGGCGAGGCCGTTCAGCCACCACCGGCTCCACCGCCTGGTCCGGCCTCCGAGTCTGCAGTTCCGTCTGGTCCGGCCTCCGAGTCTGCAGCTCCGCCTGGTCCTGCATCTGCAGCTCCGCCTGGTCCGGCCTCCGAGTCTGCAGTTCCGCCTGGTCCGGCCCCCGAGTCTGCAGCTCCGCCTGGTCCGGCCCCCGAGTCTGCAGCTCCGCCTGATCCGACTTCAGCCTCTGCAGCTCTGCCTGATCCGACCTCAGCCTCTGCAGCTCTGCCTGATCCGACCTCAGCCTCTGCAGCTCCGCCTGGTCCGGCCTCAGCCTCTGTAGCTCCGCCTGGTCCGGCCTCCGAGTGTTCAGCTTCGTCTGCTCCTGAGGTCTCCATGCTGTCTGTTCCTGCACGTCCTGTCCGGCCTGCACGTCCTGCACGGCCTGCACGTCCTGCACATCTTGTCCGGCCTGCACGTCCTGCTCGTCCTGCACGTCCTGCTCGTCCTGTCCGGCCTGCTCGTCCTGCACGTCCTGTCCGGCCGATGACTGGACGTCATTGCCGTCATGGACGGCCCCCTGAACTACGTCGCCGTCGGTGCCTCCCGCCCGGCCGGCCTCCGGATCTGCTCGGTCGCCGTCGGTGCCTCCCGCCCGGCCGGCCTCCTGATCTGCTCGGTCGCCGTCGGTGCCTCCCGCCTGGCCGGCCTCCTGACCTGTTTTCTGGGCTCTTGGACCATCAGCCTCCGGGCCGCCCCCCTGATCTGCCCGGGTTTGGACTGTTGTGCCGTTAGCCTCCGGGCCGGCCCCCTGAACTTTTTTGAGACTATTGCCTGGGCCTCTGCGCCTTTCGTGAGCCCTTTTGTTTGTTTGCTTTTGGACTATGCCTGGGCCTTGGTTCTGTTGTTTTGGACTTTGTTCCTGTGTTTTGTTCTGTTGCTTTCCGGGCTCCGTTGTTTCTTCTTTTTTTTGTTTCTGGCTCCTTGTTTGGTTTGTTTCGAGCCCTCCATCCTGTTTCCCCCGCCGCCCGCCCTGGTTGGGTTGTTTTTGTTTTTTTTGTTTTGGTGTTTTGGTTTGGGCTGTCTGGAAGCCAGCCCTTAAGGGGGGGTACTGTTAGGGTCCCTGGGTCGTTGACCCAGTGTTTTGTGTTTTTGGTTCTTTGATTTTGTTATTTCATTATATTCTAGCTTTGCGTTATGGGTTTTAGGATCATTCTTAGTTTAGGTTCTCTGGGTGGGGTTGGTTAGAGTTTTAGTGTTCTGGTTTTCTGTCTGTGTTCCATAGTTGCTGTCTTCCCTGTTTGCTGTATCCCCACATCCAGTCAGTGTCTGTGTTTGCCCTGATCCCACGTCTCTGTTCCCTTTGTAGTGCCTGTATGTGAGTCTGTGGCTTTGTTTAGTCTGTGTTATGTGCTTCCTGTTTTACTTTGAAGGTCTCTGTCTTATCTCAGTGTGTTCAGTTTACGCTTCTTTGGTCTCGTCAGTTCTGATTTGCCCCAGCTGTGTTTCCCTCCTGTTACTCATTTCCTGATTGCTCCCTCTGTGTATTTAAGCCCTGTGTTTCTCTGTGTCCGTGTCGCGATCTACCGTTTTCCTAGCTGTGTGTTCTGTCATTCCTCCGGTGTAAGTTTATTTTGATTTTTCCAGTTATGTTATATTTGAGTTTAACATTAAAGTTGTTTTGAGTTCACATCTGTCTCCGGAGTCTGCACCTTGGGTCCTATTCCTGCCTGCACACAGCCACACCTAACACATCCTAAGGTTTTAAAAACTGAGCTTAAATAAATGATTAGCGGTAATAAAAGCCGAGGGAGTGCAACAGTGATCACTGACTGTTTTAGGAGCTTTTTGAGATTAAATATTAGAAAATACATAACATTAAACATGTTAACAACACAAAAGCCATATTAAATGCAGACTAGGCCCGGAAGTAGGATTAGGCCCGGAAGTAGGATTTGTCACGTCATCACTTAACGACCGGATACCAAGGTTATTATCGTTAATGAAAACTAACGAAATAACGAAAACTAGAAGTGAAAAAACATTTTCGTTAATGGAAATAAAAATAAAAACAAAAAAAGGAAAACTAACTAAAACTGTAATGAGTGTTCACAAAACTAACTAAAATTAACGGAATTTATAGCAAAAATGTGTTTAGTTTTCATTGATGTGTGTGTGTCATACAATAGTCAAGGGTGAAAATGAAGTTTAGTTTCCAGATTTATTTCTTGCTGTCTAATTATGCCAGCAGGTGGCAAGTACTTTAGTCGAGTCGTCTGTGTTGCTGCTCCGTCCTCGCGCAGAATCATGTCAGGAAAAGTCGGGAGAAAGCGCCAGAGTCCAATTTGGGATTACTTTGAATATGACTGTGTTTTGGATGAAGCAAGTGTCTTGTAGTGGAAAGAGACAAATTATGAGGGACATGTGAGATTATAATATTATTTTATGCCACGTTATACCCCTAATTAAACATTGTGAATTATTATGTAGTTTTAGTTTGCATTATTCTCCTGAATTAGAAGAAGCTGATAACTATTGCATTAGTTAAACTGATTTGCATTACATTAGACTGCTGATTTATTGTGGATGAATGATATTGTTTTATGATGTTATAAGAAATACTGTTTGCAGAAAGTCATCGCCTTATTTGTCTGATTAGAAGAGAACGGAACATGCTGGAGTTTTCTGCCCCATCTCAGCAGGAGCAGATAAACGGGGAGCCAAGGTCGTAGCTTAGGCGCCGTGTGAGAGAAAGCATGTGAATGTTTAGGCTTTTATGATAAGGTGGGGGCACCAGAGGCTATAAGAGTTTGATCAATGCTCCACCATTTTGAGATCTGAGGCTGTCTGCATACAGTGTCCATCTCCCACGCGTGTGATCATTAAAATCATCGTTGACTTAACCCGGCCGGACCAGTGTTGTTATTGTGGTTTTTCTCTTGTCTCCATCCCCAATTTTGAACTCGTAACAGCTTGGGGGCTCGTCCTGTGGTATTGGGGTGGAAGTTAGAGGTTTGGACGGTCCGAGGTTGTCGAACGGACAGGCACGAGCCAGTGGTCTGACGTGAGTGGGCATAAGCCGGCTTATCCAAAGGTAAGGCACTACCTGTTGAATTATTTCCAAAGTGTGCCAAATTGGACATGATTAAATTAAAAGTCTACTCACTGAAATTACTGGTAGAGGGTCTGTTTTAATTTTGATGAGGATCCGCGTGTGTCTAATGCAGTTAAAGTCGGTTAAGAGTGTTTAATGAAGTTGAAAAAGTATGAAAGAAATGCTGGGTTAGAGTCCCAAGGAATTGAGTTAGAGTCTCAAATAGTTTGGTAGGGAATTGGTCATGTCGTTGGTTAAAGTCCAAATTGGTTATAAGTGTGGACCTGTGTGATTATAAGTGAGGGAAAGGCTCCATTGACCTCTAGGTTGCACTTGCCTTAGTCAGACTCTTGTATTAGGGTGTTGACTGTTGTTTCAAAGTGTTATAAATTATTATAGGACGGCAGTCGGAAACTGCTAAGAAGCGCATTGCTCAGAGGTAACGCTTGCCGGGGTTGGGGACGCCCAATGCCTGTCCTCTTTGAGGGATAGTCAGTTGGTTACTGTGGAACCTGGGGCACTCCAGAATAACTAAGTGGTTTCACCACGTCACCGTCGGAAACGGTGTTATGTGCTTTTTTTGGACACAGTTAAATTGAGCTAGGGACTTTAGAAATTAGGCCAGAGACTGTTCCAGAAGAAACAGATACTGGTTGATTGATTACAAAAAAGTTAGACTTTCTTCGGTTGGACCCGTTAACTTAAATTTGTCGAAATTGTTTAGGTTTTTTAGAAATTAGGCCAGAGACTGTTCCAGAAGAAACAGATACTGGTTGATTGATTACAAAAAAGTTATCTTTCTTTGGTTGGACCCGTTATGGTAAAATTTGTCAAAATTGTGTAGGCGCTAAACCTGTCAGGCCTGTCAGTGTTTGTAAATATAAGACGTCTTTGTAATGTAGAATAATAGAGCTTTGGGTGGCTGTGAGACTGTGTGTGACGTGCAGCTGCAGCGCTGCGAGATTTGCAAACAATGATACATGCCTGTAATTAAAACGCTGATTTTGCTGATTATAATACTACAAATAAGGTTTTGAATGACTACGCTGAATGTTTGATGTTTGGCTGGGTTTTGATATAGAAGAGACAAATCGTGCATGATTTAGACCGGCACTTCAGTCGGCAGAGTAAGATTGTGATGAAAATGATATTAAATAAATCTCTTAGTGTGTTGATACAGGTGCCTACGGGCCTGGACCAACTGCCCCCACAAGCACAGCGGCCGAAGCAAAGTTATAGTAATGGAAACCAGAGGCGGAGCCAGACATCTGAAACACCCGGGGCTTAGCCCAAAAGGGTAGTATGCATGTGGGATTTTTTTTTTTTTTTTTTTTGGGGGGGGGTAGAAATGACTGAAAGATTAATTGGCTCTGTTTTGAGTTTTGTTCAAAAAAGAATGACTTCATATAGGGAATAATATATATCACATGTGCAGGACACCTTAAACTAGTTTTTTAATTAAGCAGCAAGGCAGAACAAAGTCGGGGCCGTATCAAGACACGAGGACTAAACCCCAATTCAACCAGACCCAGAACTGATCCAGAATTAAAACAGGACTGCAACAGTTCAAAATCAGGACTACTTGGGATTTAACCAAGACAAAACCAGAATCAGAACTAGCACTAAAAATCATCATAGACCTGCACTACACTTATTTTTTAATTCTACCAAAGTACACTATTTAGATTGAGAAAAGTTTATATAATTATTTAGCCTTGTTGTGCAAACAAGCCTGCATAACTTAATAAATACAGAATTTGAAAAATAACAAACCTAAAAAGAAACACTAGGTACGAGATACATGAGTACCTATGATACGGTGATACTTTTGGTAAACGACCATTTGACTAACATGTGTGTCTCACCTGCTCTTGTTCCATCTCTGTTCTGTCCTCATTCTCCTCTCTCTCCCTCTCTGTTCCTCTCTCTCCCTCTTTGTGCTGACAATCATCAAATATACAGATATTTAAAAACACAAACACTTTTTTTAATTGTAACATCAAATCAGACTAAATGTTTATTTTTTTTAGATTGATAAATATAAAAAAACATATTTGTTAACTTTAAGAGTAAAGAGAGAAACTATCTGTATTTCTTAATTGCAAATGGCACCAAATTGTATTCAAACTTGAGCCACACTTATGCAGCTCCACAATTCTTTTCCTGGTGTTTTGGTTGACATCTCTTGATTTTCCCATGTCGAAGAAACAGGCTCTGTGTTTTGCCTTATATGCATCCACAGGTGTGCCACCAATTAACTCACATGGACTCTACTAACCAATCAGAAGCTTCTTCAGCTCAGAATGGAATCCTCTGGAGTTTTCTTATTAATTAACAATAAACTTAGTGTATATGTACTCCTAAATTTGATGAAAGTGATAATAAATATACAGATCGCTCTCTCTTTATTCTGACATTTAACTAATTCAAAATATATTTCAATATTTATCTAAAACAAAAGTTTACTCTAAATTGATGTTGTACAGTAAAAATGTTTTATATTTTCTCCCTAAAGTGTATGTAAATATCTGGTTACAAATGTGAATATCCTGCTGTGTTTGCATAGAAATATACTGAACAACATATAAAGCATAATATATAAAATAACATTTACCTGAGTTTTTTCTTTGAAAGAACCCTCTAATGTCCATTCTTGTATTTCAGTACATAACTGAAACCGATTTAGTCGGGGAGGGTAAGAACTGAAAATATGAAATAAACACACGTAAGCTAAGACTCTCTAAAGAAATAGCATTTGTTCGGCTTTTCATTTCGCCATTTGTTGATTCACTTGAAGAGCAAGTAACGTAATATTGGTCAAGTGATCAGTTTGATATCAATCTTTCATGATGCACCGTCATATTTACATTATTTGTACGGTATGAATGATTTGCTTTGGTACCTGCTCAAACTTAAGTTCTTCTTAGTATGGCTGGCTCCGTTTCTCCAACGCCCCGCCCTCTCACTTAGTGCCTGAGCTCGGATCATACCAATATCAGGGGGGATTCACGCACAGTCGTAAATTCCCACAGTGTGCACTATGTGCTTCGAATATTGTGTGTACTTTTTGTTTTATACAGTTGTCAGCCAGGCATCTAACTATGAAAAAATTACACTCCAAAAGACCCCGGGCTTCTGACAAAACAACCCGGGCTTAAGCCCAATAAGCCACCCCCACGCTCCGCCTCTGATGGAAACCACACTCAGCAAGAATCAGCAGCTGTGGAAAAGACAGCAGCTAGCAGAGAATTAGAGGAGAAATTAAGAGAAGTTTTTAACACATAAAATTGGGGCCAACAGACTTGTGGAGGTTGGGAAGGCGTCCGGAGCATCACATCAAAAAGGTGAAACAAAAACACACACAAGCAGAGTAATGTGAGAGAGAGGCACATGTTAGAGAAATGCCTTGGTTGAGAAAAAAGTTAAATTAACCCACCTACAAACACACATACACGCAATGAAGAAACAGCTTACATTCATGAACACGTGAAGATTTTCCAACAAGGTTAGAGCAGCGAAACTTAACATACACCTGTTGTTAAATGATAACGTTTATCCACTACTAACAAATAAACTCTCTGGGTTGCAGGACAACAAATTAACTTCAAAAAAAAAAAAAAAAGACACTGGTCTGACCAGCCAGTGATGATACAACAAATTTAGTGGTAAAAAGATTCAAATTGTGACATGTTTTCTGCTGATTGATTAATACAAGTGATTACTGAGTGAAAGAAAAGTCCATTTTTGGGCTTTTAAACATGATCTTAAGAATTTTAATATGTACCTGTGTTGTCCTGTCAGCTTGGTGGGTTATGAGTGGATTATATGGTGAGAAAAAACAAAAAAAGGGGGAGAGAAGGCTGACACAGGGCCTGGTCCCGTTGTTTCTCCCCTCTCTGAATAACGCAGCCAAAATAACATCATTTTCCTGTTCGTTCGTTTTTGTTTTGTGTTTGTTTTGTTTTTTCTCTTTATGCTTGATTACAGGCTGCTTTGTCGGCCCAGAAAGCCGAGGCTGACCCTGGACTCCTGCTCTCCCCTTTACCATCTTTGCTCTCTCCTCTACCATCTTTGATGTGACCCTGACCAAATGCTACAGCAGCTGGACCCACAACAACAACCTGAAAATGTCAACAGTGCTGCAGGAAAACGATCTCATGCAGCGGAGACGGAGAGCGTTAAATCCAAGGCCCGTTTCACAACAGGGGAGATTTCCAGACAGCTTCAGTTGACAGAGCTGTAACGAGACGCCAGAGAGAGTGATATTATACCCCTTATGTCAAACTGAGTGATTTATGACCCCCAATAAATTATTCATGAGCTCAGGAAGTAGGAAATAATAAAAATATGATATTCATAAAATTATGATATTCATAAAAATATGATATTCATAAAAAATATGATATTCATAAAAATATGCTAGTTCATAGCTCATTGCTTTATTTCGATTTATATGCATTTGTAGATTTAGAATAAAACTCATACTCAGAAAAAAACTCTCGCGATCCCCGCAGCCCCCTCAACCTAATCCTTAGAAACATAAGCAGGGAAAACTCCTTAAAAAACCCTCCGCGTTTTCTCCAAAACCCTAGAATAACTTGTTAGGGTATC